>NW_006399937.1:4937107-4946380 GCF_000299155.1 Elephantulus edwardii | reverse complement strand
ATAATTGGGATGGGAGTGTCAGAGACAGTGCGATTGGCACAGGACAGAGCAGAGTTTAGGGCTGTTGTACATAGGGTCGCTATGAGTCGCAAGCAACTCAAGGGCACATAACTACAACAACATTCAATACTATGGGTTAGAGACAAAAGATGGGGTTTTATAGTAATCTATCAATTTGACTGCCTAGGATTCTCTAGTTTTTCAGTTTTGATGTAGTTGTTCCCTTGATGAATTCTAATGTAATTTAATCATTCCCCTGGTGAGAGCTGATACACTAGTTTCCTTGATGTTGCTGTAGGGTGCTGTCTAACTCAACTTCCTGTACCATTCTCACCTTTTCTCTTATACTTGAGCCTTTTTTCCCCGTACCAATTCAGTACAAGTATTTACAATGTATTTGAATGTTTCTCTATGCTAGAAACACTTTGTAATGTAATATTCTGTAATTAAATAATTATCTTTAAAATATTTTTCTATGAAATCAATATAATTGGTCCTGTTTTATAAAACCCTTTGTCCTCATTATAGTGTATTTCAGTTCAGTATACATACAAGGCAAAAACTACAATAAATTTTTCAAGTTCCTCTTTCGATTCCATTTTTTCCTATGTTGTAGAATCAAATTGTAGTAAATACTAAAGCACTGCTCTTGAGAACATTCACATGATTATATTCACTTCAACCTGGCATGAAAAAAAGAAATGTAAAGAAAGGTCTATGAGGCACTCATCTTCCTGTCTCAAATGTATCATTGTTGTTGATGTTGTTGACTTTTAGAACTGTAAGCCTATGAGCCATGGCACATTGTATTGAATTGTTGATAACAATGAATCATTTGTATCCCTGGAATTGTCCATTTGAAGATTTCTGAGTTATTTGGGCATAAGAGGAATGATGTGTGTCAACACTTTAGTCTGACCTCTCATTTTTAAATGAAGGGCTGACATCTACCACAGTTTGATTGCAAGTTGTTTCAACCAGTTGGTGACTTTTCAAAACAATGCTTGAGAGAATAGAAGAAAAAATTCTTTTTATTGACAATATCAATTTCAGATATAAAAATAAAACATCATCTATGTCAGAGTAAAATAATATAGCAATAGTTTTGCACTTAATTACAATTAACTCTGCAGTAAATATCTCTTATCATCAAGAAGCAGCACTATTACGTCTTCTAAATGGAAGTCTCTAGATCTCACTCTCACTGTTAGTTTTCTCTATTATCCAACTTCCCATAGCTCATAGACATAGCCCAGTGATGTTGGGGGGAAAATTACCAGTATTTTCCCATAAATGGACATTTATTGGTAATAAGTTTTTGTTTACATAGTGGTTTTTTGTTGTTGTTGTTTCTGTTCACATAACTTTTTACCATTGTACAATCACTTGTTATGCATCAGAGAGGTAGACAATGACCAAGGAGAATAGAAGGAGAATTGATGCCTTTGAGCTGTGGTGCTGGAGAAGAGTATTGAGAATACCATGGACTGCTAGGAAAACAAGCAGATTCGTCCTGGAAAGGGTTAAACCAGGTGGCTCCTTGGAGGCAAGGATTCTGAGGGTCTGTCTAACATACTTTGGACATGTTGTGAGGAGAGACCGGTCCTTGGAGAGGGACATCATGCTTGGGAGGGTGGAGGGACGGTGCAGGAGGGGAAGGCCCTCTATGAGGTGGATTGATTCAGTGACTGGGATAATTGGGATGGGAGTGTCAGAGACAGTGCTATTGGCACAGGACAGAGCAGAGTTTAGGGCTGTTGTACATAGGGTCTCTATGAGTCACAAGCAACTTGACGGCACATAACAACAACAGCAACATCTTGTTGTAGAACACGCAACATACTGAGACTTGATGGCTTTCTCTAAGTTCTCAAATTTTAATTCAAACACTGCACACTTGAAACATCACATGAGTTGTTTGTTTTCAAAGTATATATAAGAGACTAATTATAAAACTACTTAAAAAGAATGCTAGAATTCTATGAGATCGTATGTGCTGTTATTATGTGCTGTTGAGCTGGAACCGACTCATAACTAACCCTCCTCTGGGTTTGCTCAGGAAGAGATTTTCTGTCTTTCTCCGGCAGAGCAGTAGATGAATTTAAGCCATGTGCCTTTGGTTTGGCAGCACAGTTCCTTACCACTAGGCCACCTGAGATCCAGTGGCCTAGTAATATAATTGAGCTGCCAACATAAAGACGCATGGTTTTAATGAATTCTATACTTTCTGGGTTTAAAAACATTGTTTTAGAATGGAATCCATGCAACTGAGATGCTATGTTTTCATTTGCCATTAGATCGCCTTCAACTCATTGTGTCTATTGTTTTAATTTGTTGTCCCGCTGAAACCAGCTTGTAGCTGACCCTCCCGAAGATTTTCAGAGGCTCTGAATCTCATGGGAAGAGATTGTCCATGTTTTTCTTGAAGACAGTGCTCCTCCTTACGACTAAGTCACCAAAGTTCCCACCCACTAAAGATCTATAATTGTTGTTGTTAAGTGCCGTCGAGTCACAGGCAACTCATAGCGACCCTATGAAGGAGAGTCCTCAAAGCTTGGGTGGCTCTCATCCTCTCTCCAGAATCATAGGGTTTCCGGAGGCAAGCTATTACGAAAGTGGATGCCACTCCTCCTTCCAAGCTTGTTTTAATCGGGGAGCTCCATCCCACTCTGTCTGCATTGGGTAGCCAACCATTAACGCATTTGACACATCAGTGTCACGGTGTTCAGCCTCACAGCAATTGATCTATAATTACATATAGAAAATGTCTTACTTTTAGATTAAAAAAAACCCATCTCAAATACATTCATAAGTAATAACTTTATGTTCATTATGAAAATAATTGGCTAAATTATTTGTGTATAAAAATGAGCAGAAAAAAAAAAAAAATGAGCAGAAAGAGAGTAATATATAACATGGAACTAATTACATTAATAAAGCCTAACATATCTATGTAGAAATTACTCTCAATACTAACCAAATTAGCCTACGATTAAGTGTCTGTTGGAGAAGAGTAATTTTCTTTATCTCTTATCCAAAGTTAGTCTTTTTGTCTTGGATCTTCAATGAAATGGTGACATAATAATAAAAAAATCAAAACAAAACCACTACTATAAAGTCAATTCTAACTCATAGCAACTCTGTAGAACAGAATAAAAATGTCTTAGGTTTCTGAGGTTATGAGTCTTTATTTAAACAGATTGTTTCATCTTTATCCCACAGAAACAACTGTTCAGTTACATCTACCAACTTTTCTATTAGCAGTTCAGCATTTAACACATCATACCATGTCTCAGTTTGTATGGTTGTTAGTAGTTGGTATTCAATTCATAAGATCTGTTCTTCAGGTAGAATCTATTCGAGGCTGTAATTTTTGCCTTTTTTATACTTAATTTCACTTTCTTCAGCTTCATTTTAAGCTTACATATGAACGCTTTATGGTTTGCTTCACAGTTGGTCCCTGTTCAAATCAACCACATTGCTGTTGAACATACTTAGAGTTGGCCATCCAGCAGTTATGTAGAAGCTGTAAATTACACAGGAAAAGAGTACATACATCTTCTTCTCCTCAGAGCAATTTGTAAATTTGAACCACCAGAATGGAGTTGTTCTTTGGATACCAGGGCAACCTCCTGCGTATTCCCTCAGGTGCAGTCTATGTGTATAGCTTTCTTGTGCTTTAAAAAAAATGGATAAGTTAAATGAAGAAATGACAGTCTCTTCAACAAATGGTGCTGGCAAAACTGGACATCTACTGGCAGAAAAGTGACACAGGTGCACATCTAACATCGTACACAAAAATCAATCCAAAGTGGATTAGAACTCTAGGGATAAAACCCAAGAAAAAAGTGAACAAATTTAGAAGTCCTAATCTGCAGCATAAATAGACTTGCAAACATAGCCAATAATACACAACAAAGAAAGAGTTATGTCAAATGGATATCCTATTCTATTCTATTCTATTCTATTCATAATTCTATTATGTGATCTCAGAAACCTTTGAATCACCAATACATCATTTTTTCAATTTTTGCATTCCAATCATCAGTAATTTGTCATGTCTAATATAGTTGGCCATATGATTGTCAATTACAAAAAGGGCATTACCAGATCATTTTAGCTCACTACAACAAGAAGACAAAGATTCTCATCACTGGGCCAATTGGCAACACCATGATAGATGGAAAAGAGACTGGCGAGCTCTGGTGGCCTAGTGGCAGGAAACTGCACTGCAATCCGAGAGGTGTGCGGTTCAAATACACCAAATGCTCTGCTGAAGAAGGAGGGACAATCGCCTCCTGTACCAGTCTGATCCAATTTGACGGTACACACATAAAAAAAAGGAAAGAAAAGAAAGAGACTGAGTCTGTTAATAATTACAGATTGCTCAGCTTCACAATCAACACTCTTTGCACCAGCTGTCATGAAATCAAAAGATGGATTGCACTGGGAAAATATACCATCAGGGACCTCTCCAGAGTATGGAGAAACAACAATGTCAGTCTAGAGAGTAAGGTGTGCCTGATTCAGGCCATGATCTTCCAAATTACATGCTATGCAGCAGAGAGCTGGACAATAACTAAGGATGACAGAAGAAGAATTGATATCTTTGTGATGTGGTGCTGGAGAACAGTCTTGATAGCCAAGAAAACAGATAGGTCTTTCTTTCTTGGAGAGGATGAAACCAAGTTTCTTCTTGGAGGCTAGGATTTTAAAGCTTGATCGCACTTAATTAGGCATGTGGCCAGGAGAAACTCAGTCCTTGGAGAAGGATATCGTGCTTGGAAGGGTGCATGGAAAGCATAGGAGAGGAAGATGCTGGATAAAATGGATTGATACAGTGACTGGGGCAATGGGGATAGGTGTGTCAGAATCAATGATACTGGCTCAGGACAGGACAGGATTCAGAGCTGCTGTACATAGATAGGGTCATTATAAGTCACTGGTGACTCAAAGACACAGAACAACAACTACATAGGGTACTAATCTTTATGCCTTTTGTTCAATTTTTCACACCTTCATGGATTCATACTTCATACATTTAACATTCCAATTGATAATGGATGCTTGCAGCTCTTTCTACAAACAAGTAAGTAATGCTGTTTGTTGTTGTTAAGTGCCGTCGAGTTGTAGATGACTCATAACGATGCTATGAAGGAAAATCCTCAACACTTGTGTGACTTTCATCCTCTCTCCAGGTTCATATGGTTTCCAGAGGCAAGTTATTATAGAAGTGGATGCCACTCCTGCTTCAAAGCTTGTTTTAATCGGAGAGCTCCACTAAACACTGTTCACCATGGGTAACTGTTATCGCATTTGACACATCAGTGTCACAGTGTTCAGCTTGAGAGCGACCACAAATTACCACTGTACAGCAAGTGGACACACCAGGGCTTTACGACCTAGAAGAATGTTTGAACACAAACAATGAAAAACAGGCCTGAGGTCCATGGATTAAAAGTTATCCACCTTTGGCTTGGTAGCATCACTTTATGTCTAGGAGGTGAAACATTTCAATGGTGGAGATAATTGTAAACATGTTCATAAAGTTGTGGAAGAAAGAAATAAGGCCCCTTTCAGGAGCAAAGTGTAGGTTTGCTTTGCACCAAATTAAAAAAAAAAATCCAACAAACATAAAGCTGTCTAAGCTTAAAGTTTTTCATCTATACTATTCCCATTGTGTGCACATGTCTCACCTGATAGTCTTCATACTACCTTTGAAACACCGAGCTTTGGGAACCAGTGCTGAAACTGTCTGATTCTATGTCATCTGCCATTTACTTGAGAAATTAAATGCCTTTTGTCACACATTCAGGCACTGTGTGCCTTCTGGAAGCACCCATGGAAGTTAAGCAGTATAATGCATTAACATAAAAGACATATTAAAATCTAGGAAGCATAGTATTTTTCACAGCTGATTGTCTAACACTTAATTTTTTCTCTACTTATTAATAAGTTCAGATGAAGAAACAACCCTCAATAATTCTATTTCTATAATTCAAATTAGCACTGTTAATGATTGAAAGAATATCAAGGAGCACTTACATCTTAAAAAACCAAACAAACCAACCCAAGACAACACAATGAAAATTCATCATTCAAGTAATTTTGTAATCCCTACATACTGACACTCTTTTATCTAGTTCTAAAGTATCATACTTCCTCTAAAGAGTTCTGGTATGTGTTCTTCGAGAGGGAAAGGTTGGCATATTATTCTACTTTGACCTCTGAATAAATAGCAACTTTCAAGCTGAATCTGAACTTAGCTGGGCTTTCTCACTTAGTTTATAATTGATAAATAATGTCTCAAATAAATCTGATCAAAGTTACATACATAAACTATGAGAAAGGGTAAAGATTTTTTATTAATTTCATCTCTATGATACTATCTTTCATTTTGGCCCATTTTCACACAAATATAAAGTTATAGTTTTAAATCACTTACTATTTGAAATAAATTGTATAATTCATCCATTTACAAATATGACTGCTGATATAATGAATAAACAGGTCTGAACCCTGTCCTATCCTGTGCTATACTCACACTGTGACAATTCATCTTGTTGTGTGTTTTCTCTTCTTTACTATCCCTCCCCCTTTCCAACTATGATGCCCTTCTCCACGGAATAGCCTCTCCTAGCAATGTGCCCAAAATAAGTGAAATGAAGCTTAGCCATCCTTGGATGCGAAGAGTACTCTGGCTGCACCATCTCCAAGACATATATGTTTATTCTTTTCACAATCCATGGGATATTCAGTACTCTTCGACAATAACAGTTTAAAAAAACAAAAACAACCCAATTCTTCTTCTGTCATCCTTATTCTTTGTGCAGCTTTCAGACACATAGTGATTAAAAAGACCATGATCTGAATGAGGTTACATTAGTTCTCAAATGAACAACAATGCTTCTCAGATATTTTAGGAGGTCACTGGCTGGATTTCCCCAATGCAATAAATCCCCTGATCGTCTGGCTGTTGATACCAGTGTATTGATTGTGGATCAAACTAGGATGAAGTAATTGACAGTTTAGATATTTATCTATCCATGATCACTAGCGAAATCCTCCTGAACATTATCCAGAACCTAATGGAACAGTATGTTGACAGAAAACTACCAGAAATATAAGCTGTGTTTAGAAGAGGTTGTGGCACTAGACACAATGCCATCAAAGTCAGATGGAACTTGGTTGAAAGAAAAAGGTACCAGAGGAATGTCTATCTGTGTTTCACTGTCTATGCAAAGGCATTTGACTGTGTGAATCACAACAAATTGTAGCTAACCTTCAAGAGAATGGGAATCCCAGAACACTTAATTGGTGCTTATGTGAAACCTATATTTTGACCAGGAAGTAGTCTACAAAACAGAGCAGGGAAACACTGCACAGTTCAAAATCAGGAAAAGAGTGTGTCAGGGATGCATCCTGTCTCTATTGCTTTTAAATCTATATGCAGAACAGATTATCCAGGAGGCTGGTTTATGAAGAGGAATGTGACATCAGGATTGGAGAAAAACTCATCAACAATCTACATTTTGCAGATGATTGATGGATGGAAGCTCAACACCAAGAAGAAAAACATTCTCACCACTAGGCCAATTGATAGAACTATGGTGGATGGAGAAGAGATTGAGGTTGTTAACAATTACAGCTCTCTCGGCTCCACAACCTTCACTCTTGGCACCAGCAGTCAGGAAATCAAAAGACAAATTGCACTGAGAAAATATGCTGTCAGGGACCTGTAGAGTACAGAAAAGCAGCTATGTCAGTCTAGATACTAAAGTGCACCTACTCCAGGCTGTTTCTTTGCAATTACTTGCCATGCATGAGACAGCTGGACAATGACTAAGGATGACAGAAGAATCAATACCTTTGAGCTGTAAGTGCTGGAGAAGTCTTGAACGTACCATAGACCAAAAAGAAAACAAATGGGTCTGTCTTGGAGAGAGTGAACCCAAATCTCTCCTTGGAGGCGAGGATTTTGAAGCTCTGTCTCACATACTTTGGGCATGTGGCCAGGAGGAAACAGTCTTTGGAGAAAGGTATTGTGCTTGAAAGAGTAGAGGGATCTCACAGGAACAGGAAGACCACAGATGAGATGAAGTGATACAGTGACTGGGGCAATGTGGGTTGGTGTGACGGAATCAGTGAGACTGGCATAGAACAGGGCAGGGTTCGGAGTTGCTGTACATAAAGGTTGTGACTTAACAGCACAGAACAATAACAACATCATGATGTTACCTATAAGTCCAGTGAGGGTAGCTGTGTCAGAGACAACAAGGTTGGCTCAGGATTGTTCATGGTTCAGAGCTGTTTTACACACAATTTCTATGAGTTGCAGACAACTTGATGGCACATAGCAACAACCACCAACAGTTGGGAAATCAAAAGGTGTCTTGTACTGGGAAAGTCTGCAGTTGGGAACCTCTCCAAATTATTGAGGAGTAATATCTAATTCAGGACATGATCTTTCCAATCACTTACTATGTTTCTGACAGCTGGATAATGAATAAAGATGACAGAAGAATTGATGATTTTGAGCTGTGGTGTTGGAGAAGAGTACTAAACATTTCATGTACTTTCAAAAGAACAAACAAATATATCTTGGAGAAGGTGAAGCCAGAGTACTTTTTGGAAGCAGATGAGGCTTCACTCCATATACGTCTGCCCAGTTTCTAGGAGGGGTTATTCCTTTGGCAAGGGACACAGTGCTCAGAAAACTAGAGGTCATCTAAGGACAGGAAGACCTTTGACCAGATAGCCTGACATGGTAACAGCCAAAATGGGCCTTAATGTGCCAAAAAGTGTCGTGATGGCACAGGGTAGGATAGGGTTCAGATTTATTGTTCATAGGGTTGCTATGAGTTCAACTCAACTTGATAGAACCTAACACCAACAAATCAGGTATACCCCAACCATTATTGCTATAATTATGTCCTAAAGCCCACACTGAAAGAATATTCTCCCTTAAACCAGCTGTAGTGGTTTAGTGGGAAGGGATTGTGCTGCCAACACAAGGCAAGAAATTAAAATTGACCCACTGTTCCATGGTGAAAAGGTGGTCAAGCTCTTCCCTTGAGATTTATGCATTTGAAAACATGCTGGAGGGTCAGGTATTAGTTGGTTACAACTTGATAGTATTTAAACAGATATCATAAGTAATCTTTTCCCCAAAACAGATTTAGCAAATTACATTAATTATTTTTAAACAAAATACACTATATTACAAATCTTCACATATTCTGGTAATTTACATATTAAAATACAGTAAATACA
>NW_006399937.1:4928718-4934262 GCF_000299155.1 Elephantulus edwardii | reverse complement strand
TCTTCTTTTTGTTGTTGTTAAGTGCCGTCGAGTTGTCGGAGACTCATAGTGACCCTATGAAGGAAAGTCCTTGACCCTTGCGTCTTTCACTTTCATCCTTCCTGTAACCCTATGAACAAAAGACCTGAATCCTTTCTATAACTACCAGTATTTTTCAAAGTTCATTGAATTTCCAGAGGCATGTTATTTAGGAAGTGTGTGCCACTTCCTACTTCTAATAGCAAGTTAGGAATAATTTAATAAAAGTTTCATTAAATTAAAAAAAAACAAAAACCCTTAGCTAAATTTTTACTGTAAAATTTATAAGTATTATTGCCAGATAATTTGAAAAAAATAATCAAGAATAACTGTTGGCTGTTGGTCCTTGGATACCAGTTCCTGTTTAAATCAGAATTGCACAACACACTCGTAAAATAACCAAGATGCATTAAAAAGATTATATAAAATGGCACATAGAGATGCCACTACCATTTTTAGAAAACAGATAGCACTGTAAATTTTATATCACACACCCATGGAGAAATCTACAGATTCTGTGACATTTGTTGCATCTAGGTCATTTTCCCTTTTACAGATTTTTTTTTGTTTGAGCTCTCAGGATTATTCTGATAAAGCACTTTTGCCAAGTTTATTTATTTATTTATTTAACAAATTAAAATGTTTGTGATTGTAATGTTTTTAACATTTGAAGAGGGAAAAAAATCAGTTTTGTTTCATGAAGTGTTTAGCACATTCTTCATGAAGCTGATTAAAATCTAAGAGATCGGAAATTAAAAATGCCAGCAGAGCTATTATATTTTTCTTTGCCACTTTAAACCATTGTGTGTCAAGTGCAGCCTGAAGAGGCTGCAGGATAAAAGGGGAAATGTGAAAAAAGTGCAGAGACGAAATAAACACAAAGTCACAAGGGGGGAAACAGCAACAAAATCTAAACATTCAAGACTATTTCACAGTGCTACTTTAAAATAGTAGCCATAGGTAAAAGGCTTGAAAATGTATAAAATCTTTGGTATCACTTGTAGCAGTCTTAGAAGGCCATTATATGATATAGACAGAAATAGCTTGAAGTGGCATATGTGCTAATGGAAATGAAATTATTGGAGGGTTTTTGTTTTTGTTCCTTTTGGGGCTTTTTGGGTATGTGTATTTTTTTTGAGATGTGTATTTTTAAGGAAATTTCATTCAAGCCTGTCAAAATGGGAATTGAATTATCAACAGTTTGCCAAGAACCCCATAGAGAAATCAGTCAACACAGCTGATATTTATCTAACCATTTCCTTCTTTCAAGAACTGTGCTATGGCACATTCACACAATGGAATACTACATAGTATGCAGGGGTAATGATTTTGTGAATTATTACCTAATTATTACCTAACTTGAGAGCATTATGTTGAGTGAATTAACTCAGTCCCACAAGGACAAATATTGCATAAAATCATTATTATAGAATGACTATGAGGATCGAGGTGGAGGTGGAAGCAGAGGGATGAGGATGTGTAGGGCAAGGGGAGACTGATCATGGAGTTGTACAATTTGATGGGGGGTGAGGGAAATTGGAAGAATCTGTTCTGCAAAACAATGTATTCGCATTTTGTAAATAAACTAATATGACACTGATGTGTCAAATGTGTTAATGGTTACGCATGGTGAACAGTGTTTGGTGGAGCTCCCCAATTAAAACAAGCATGGAAGCAGGAGTGGCATCCACTTCCGTGATAGCTTGCCTCTGGAAACCCTATGGACCTGGAGAAAGGATGAAAGTCAGACAAGCATTGAGGACTTTCCTTCATAGGTTCGTTATGAGTCACTCACAACTCAACGGCACTTAATAATAACAGCAACAACAAAAAAGACCTGTGCTAAACTTCTCATATATATTCCATTGATTCTCCTCACATAAGCACTATAAGTTGGCTGTTATTAAGTATCTTCATTCATAGATGAATATATTAAGGCATAGAGAGACTATTTAACTTGGCAAAAGCACGTAACTTTTATGCCAATTTATCATTGTGCCTGGGTTGAAGAATAACAGCGCAGACATTTTAAATGGTTGTTCAAGAATCTACTCTCCTTGTTTAGCACTCACCTCTTCAATTTTCAATATTCTCTTGTAGAATTGGTAAAAAAAGGTCGGTTAGTAGAGAGTTCTGGTGTCCTAGAAGTAAGGAGCAGCAATGTCAAACCAGAGGCAAGCAGTTTGAGCCGATAAGGAACTTTGTGAGTGAAAGATGTAATAGTCTCCCATGCTATTTACAGCCTAGGAAAACCCGCTGGAAGGTCAGCTATGTAGTGCTTTCAACTTGATGACACATAACAACAATTGTGCAGTTGTTCTTCAGTGCTGTCAGGTATGACCCACAGTGACACTAAGAAAACTGATCTGATCCAATCCTATTATATCCTATCCTGTAACATCCTCATCATTTCTGACATACTTAAGTATATTACAGCAGTAACTTCGTCTATTATCTTCCTCTTTTTTGACCAATTCTCCACTTTTACAAGCATGATGTCCCTTGCCAAGGAATAGTCTTTCCTAACAACATCAGAAGAGACTGTGAATATTGCACTAGAGCACGGAGAAGCCAAAACAAAGGGAAGAAATCAAGAAGTTAAGGAGCTAAGTAGAATATTTCAAAGGGCTGCTCAAGAAGACAAGACAAAAAATATTATGAAATGTGTAAGGAGCTAGAATCAGAAAATAAAAAAGGTCAAACTTGCTCAGCATTTCTTGAGCCAAAGGAATTCAAAACCAAATTCAAGCCTTTAATTTCAAGGCTTAAGGATGTTATGGGCAGAATATTGAATGATTCAGGGAGCATTAGAAGTAGATAGAAGAAGCGTACAGAGTCATTGTACAAAAAAAGATAGGCTGACACAGAAGAATTTAAAGAAACAACATAAGATTAAGAGGAAACAATGATGAAGGAGGAAGTTCAGGCTGCTCTGAAGGACATGGCAAAAAATAAAGCCCCAGGAATTGATGGAATACCACTTGAGATGTTTCAACAAACAGATGTTGCTCTGGATGTGCTCACCAAGTTGTGCCAAGAAATCTGGAGGACCACTACCTGACTAACTGAATGGTAGATACATATTTATTCCCATTCCAAAAACAGGTTACCCAACAGAGAATAGAAATTATTGAACAGTATCACTAATATCACATGCTAGCAAAATCTTGCTAAAAATTCTCCAGAAACAACTGGAATGGTACATTGACAGAGAACTACCAGAAGTACAAGGTAGGTTTAGAAGAGGTTATGGCATTAGAAACAGTAGCGCCAAAGTCAAATGTATCTTGGCAGAAAGTAGAGTATCAAAGGAATGACTAACTGTATTTCATTGATCATGCAAAGGCATTTGACTGTGTGGATCACAACAAATTGTGGCTCACCTTGAAGAAAATGAAAATACTGAAACATTTGATTGTGCTTGTATGAAATCTATACTTGGACCAGGAAGCAGTCCTCAGAACAGAGCAAGGAAACACTGCATGGTTCAAAAATCAAGAAATCAGTATGTCAGGAATGCATCCTGTCTCCATACCTTTTTGATCTACATGCAGAACAGATAATTCAAGAGGCTGGGCTTTATGAAGAGGAATGTGACATCAGAATTGGAGGAAGACTATCAACAACGTACATTACAAGATGACACAACCTTGCTTGCTGGAACTGAGAAGAACCTGAAGTACTTGTTGCAGAAGGTCAAGGACTATAGTCTTCAATATGGACTGAAGCTAAACATCAAGAAGGTAAAGATTCTAACTCCTGGGCCAATTGGAAGCACTAAGATAGATGGAGAAAAGATTGAGATAGTTAATAATTAGAATTTTCCTGGCTCCACAATCAACACTCTTGGCACCAGCAGTCAGGAAATCAAAAGATAAATTGCACTGGGAAAATCTTCTACCAATGACCTCTCCAAACTACTGAAAAGAAATGATGGCAGTCTAGAGACTAAGGTGTGTCTAATTCAGGCCATGGTCTTCCCAATTACTTGCAAAGCATTGAGAAATGGAAAATGACTAAGGATGACCAAAGAAGAATTTATACCTTCCAGTTGGGGTGCTGAAAAAGAGTCTTGAACATAATACGGGCTGCCAAGAAAACAAATAGCTCTGTCTTGGAGAGGGTGAGACCAAGTTTCTTCTTGGAGACTCGGATTTTAAATCTCAGCCTCACATACTTTGGACATGTGACCAGGAGGGAACAGTCCTTGGAGGAAGACCTCACAGGACAGGAAGAACCCAGATGAGATGGATTGATCCAGTAATTGGACAATGGGGATTGGTGTGTTGAAATCAGTGAGGCTGGCTCAGGACAGGGCAGGCTTCAGAGCTGCTGTACACAGAATTACTATGAATCCCAGGCAACTCAACTACACATAACAACAACATTCTGAAGTATATGAGATGAAGCTTTGTCATCTGTTCCTCCATAGAGCACTCTGGCTGCACCTTCTCTAAAACATATCTGTTTGTTCTTTTGGCTGTTCAGGGAATATTCAGTATTCTTTTCTAAAACCACAGTCCAAAGGCATCAATCAATCGTTCTTCCATCATCTTATTCATTGTCTAGCTCTCAGATATATACTATGTGATTGAAAAGGTCATGTCCTGAATCCGACTTACTTTTGTCCTCCAACTGAAATAACTGTTTCTCAATAATTTGGAGAGGTCACTGACTGTACTCTTCCCCAGTTGAATACGTCCCCTAATCTGCTGGTGTCAAGTGGACTCAAGTAATATGATGTTGATAGTTTCAATATTTTCTCTATCATGATGTCCGCTGGTGAAAAATTTGTTTTCTTGATTTTGAGATAAAATCCATATTGGAGGGCTTTGATCTTCTATAGCAAGTACTTCAAGTCCATCTCACTTTCATGAAGCAAGACTGTGTCATCTGCATAAAGCAGGTTGTCGACGAGCCTTCCTTTTATCCTGATGCCACATTCTTTTTCACAGAGCCAAGCTACTCAAATGATTTTCTCAGCACAGAGATTCAGTAGGTAAGGAGAGGGGATACAATCGTGGCACACAACTTTCCTGATTTTAAACCAGTGTTCTCTTGTTCTCTGCACAATAGTGTCTTGGTCTCAGTATAAGTTTCACGTGAGCACAAATAAGTGTTTCAGGATTCCCATTCTTCTCAATGTTACCCATATTTGTTATTATCTACCGAGTCAAAAGACTTTTCATATCCAATAAGGCACCAATCGACATTCTTTTGGTATTCTTTCATTTCATCCAGGACTCATATAACATCAGCAATAATATCCCTGGTGCCACAATCCCCTAAATTTAGACTGAGCCTCTGGCAGTTCTCTATGTACTATCCTAGCCATTTTAAAATCACCTTCAACAATATTTTATTTGCATGTGATATTAATAATATTTTCCCACAACTTTTACACTCTGTTGGATTACCTTTCTTGAAAATGAGAAAAAAATATGGATCTTTTCTATTCATTGACCAAGTAGCTGTCTTCCAAATTTTCTGGCACAGACTGCTGAGCACGTTGAGAACTGTATCTGT
>NW_006399937.1:4918176-4926528 GCF_000299155.1 Elephantulus edwardii | reverse complement strand
TTTGAGCTGTGGTGCTGGAGAAGTGTTGAATATACCATGGACTGCTAGGAGAATAAGCAGGTTTGTCCTGGAGAGGGTGAAGTAAGAATGCTCCTTGGAGTCAAGGATTCTGAAGCTTTATCTGACATACTTTGGGCATATTACAAGAAGGGACTGGT
This sequence comes from Elephantulus edwardii, assembly GCF_000299155.1. Taxonomy (NCBI): domain Eukaryota; kingdom Metazoa; phylum Chordata; class Mammalia; order Macroscelidea; family Macroscelididae; genus Elephantulus; species Elephantulus edwardii. The sequence continues at coordinate 4,926,370 of NW_006399937.1, read as the reverse complement.
CCTTGGAGAGGGAAATCATGTTTGGCAGGGTGGAGGGGCAGCGAAGGAGAGGAAGACTTTCAATGAGATGGATCGATTCTGTGACTGGAGTGGTGGGAATGAATGCGTTTGAGATGGCGAGGTTGGTACAGGATAGAACAGCGTTTATAGCTCTTGTACATAGCATCACTATGAGTCACAAGCGACTTGATGGCACATAATAACAACAGTGTCTGAAGAAAGACTCATATCTAAAATTTATAGAATACTAGAGCACCTCAAAAAGATAAACAACCCAGTCACAAAATGGGCACAGAATATGAACAGATATTTCACCAAAGAAGACATTCCAATGGTGAACAAATACATGAAAAAATGTTAAAAATCCCTAGCTATGAGAGAGATACAAATAAAAACAACTATGAGATGTCATCTCACTCCAGTAACAATAGCAAAATTCAGCAGAGCAGCAAACAACAAATGCTGATGAGGTTGTGGAGAAATTGGAACCCTTATTCACTGTTGGTGGAAGTGTAAAATGGTGCAACCATTCTGGAAGGCAGTATGTCAACTCCTCAAAATTTGGAAATAGAAATATCATTTGACCCAGCAATTGCACTACTGGGAATAAACCCTAAAGAAACAAAAGCTGTCACCCAAACAAATACATACACACACAAGTTTATTGTTGTGTTGTTCACAGTAGCGAAGAGATGGAAGCAACCCAGGTGCTCATCAATAAATGAATGGATAGAGAAACTAGTATATTCATACAGTGGAACATTATGCAGTACTGAAAACCAGGAACTTATATAAAATATTATACAACATGGGTGATCCTGGAGGACATTATACTGAGAGAACTATCTCAGTTACAAAAGAACAAATACTACTACTGCATAATGTCACTGTTGTAAAACAGAACTGAAGGGAGATTTGGGGGGAAGCTAAGAAAAAAAAGGGATAAATAATCAACACTGCATTTGAACAGATGAAAGAAAAAAGTTTAAAAGGAAAGGATGATTAGGTATTATTTGCATGACAGCAGTTCAAAATAAGAGGTGCATAGCAAAGTGGACTGGAGTTGGGGGAGGGATGAAATTATTAAACAATGATGAATTTTTTATTGATTTTATTTTTTTTAGTGAACTGGTAGGTGGTGTAGGGAGGAAAATGTGCAACAATGAATGAATGGAAATCCAAACAAAAATACTACTAAAAGAATATTTACCTTGCATGTGGGAGCTGGGAGTTTGATTAACAACCAATGCATTTCATTTATCATAATCACCAGTCTATCAGTGGATAGACGTTGCTATCATCCTGAACAATTTTCGGGGAGGCTTTTATACTAAGAGAAATTAGGAAGGAAAATTTGACAATATACTTGTAGAAGTAAGCCAAAAACAAAATAAATTGTACTGATCATAAAAGCCTAAAAATGGCACAGGACTGAGTGAGCAATGTTCTGTTCCATTGTTTATGGGGCCAACATGAGTCAGAGTCATGAGAATAGCAGATAACAACAAAAGCAATCTCAAATAAATGTATGCATTCAGATCACAGCAAATTATGGGCGGTTGGGCCAAATTTGTTTGTTTTAGAATGAATATTCTTTAAAAGACACAGCAATCATTGTCTATTTGCTGTACTGAGCAACTTGGAGTTGCTGTGATGCCGAATGGTTTTCCATAGTCATGTCAAACACCATAATGGCTACCTATTATGTGCAATGTTTGGAAGAGTTTCCAGATTGATTCATGTTGGGAAGTAGGAGTGGCATCTACTTCCTAAACTTGATACCTCTGGAAACTACAAACTCTCTTATAAATGTACAGAAATGCTGTTAATTATAGAACAAAGTTCAGGTCTTTTGTGCAAAGCTTACTCTGAGTCATATTCAACTCAAAAACACTTAACCACTGGTAAATGAGACTAGTGCTGTTGTATCTGGAGGAATATTCTTTCACTTTGCACATCACTTTTTGTCAATGTGCTGTATGAGGTCACCTGGGTTAGCTATGATGCTGAACTTTGTGCCAAGGGGATATCAAATACCACAATGTTTTCCCATTGTGGACAGTGCTTGATAGAGCTCCCAGTTGTAAAACAGATTTAGAAGCAGGAGTGGCATCCACTTCCTAAAACACATGCCTCTGGAAACTCTATGAACTTGGTGAAACATTGGAAAGGCATTTAGATCTTTTGTTCATAGAGTCACTATGAGTTAACCTCACCTTGACAGTAATCAACAACAACAAAGGAAACTAGAAAGAAAAATAGGAATCAGACACAAGGAATGAGACAGACACTGTACAATTACATTTATATTAAATTCTTTCAGCTCAAAAACTCATTGCGATGGAGTTAAAATCAGCTCATAGATGACTCTCCTTTCTAACAATAAAGATTTCTCATCTTTCCACTATAGACACACCGTCAGTTTCCACTTGCTAGACAAGTTCTAAGTTTGCATTAGCAGCACAACTTCTTGTTGATTACATCACCAGAGGTTCTCATTATAAAACTCTAAAAAGTTCAATCTAATGTATTGGATGGTTGCTGTGTACTGATTGTCAGGACCAACTCAAAGCTGACCTTCCAGTCCATTTTCAGAGGCTGAAGACCCCACAGAAGGACATTGTTTATCTTTCTTTTGATATGGATTTGAACCCCTTGTCTTTGGGTTGGCAGTACAACTCCTAGGCCACTGTAGTTGTTGTATGCCATAAGTCTGAACTAACCCATAAATGGCCATCTAGTGGGTTTTCAGAGGCAACTAATTAATTGCAAGAGAGAAAATTATCCACTCTTCTGCAGAGCAGCTAGTGGATTTGAACCACACGCCTTTGGGTTTGCAGCACAGCTTCTTACTACTGGGCCACCAGAGTTTCTTGTACAGTAACAGTAGTTCAATCAGTTGTTGCCTAGAAACAGAAAGGCATTGGCATGGTGCAAGTACCAGTGTATAGTGCGATTTTTATTTAAAGCAGATATAAGTGAACTTCCTAAACTTATGCATAATTTTGTATCTTTTTTCAGGGATTTTTCAATTGTTGTGGCCAATTTAACTTGATGAAACATAGCCTTATTATTTTTCAAATGTCCAGTTTATTGCTATCATTTATACTAATAATGTTGTATAATCATCACCAATAACTGTTTTTAAAATTTTCATCACTGTAAGTACAAACTACTATAAAGAACCTTTTCAATATATATGGCCAAACCTTTCCTCCAAGATACCTCTGAGTAGACTGGAACCTATAACTGTTGAGATCACAGCTGATATATCTCCCATTTGTACCAACCAGAGATTGTTTTGTTAGCTGTTTTCTAATTGTTTTCCAACTCTAGATGATTCTATGCATTTAAATTGTTGTTGAGCATGAGTTAATTCAGACTTACAATAATTCTGTATGGCAAAGTAAAACTGCCCAATTCAGTTTACTGGGTTATGATCTTTAATAGGAACAGATTGCCAGATCTTATCTTGGAACCACTGGTGACTCAAACTGCAAAATTGTCCATTAACAAGTTAGATTTGGACATTACTTTTCAGGAAAGTCTAAGGCATATTAAAAGTTTCTCTCCTTCCAAGAAATAGTGAATCTAGGATGCTAAACTCCACAGAATAACCCAATATAGCTATTCTATTTACATAAAAATGAAAAAGAAAAAAAATAAGGTTGGTTTGTCCTTGTTTATTAGTTGCCATCAAGCCAAGCACAATTCATAGAGATCCTATGAATAACGGATCCAAACCTTGTATTATCCTGTATTATTCTCACCATTTCTGAATACTGGTGCCCACTTCTGTAGTCACTGTGTAAATTTATCTGGTTGAGGGTTTTCTACTCATTCACTTTCTCTCCACTTTGTTGCTGTTGTTGTTGTTAGGTCCTCTCTCAGCTAATCTGTGAACAACAGATCTGAACTGTGTCCTATCCTGTGCTATCCTAACAAATTTTGGTACACCCAAGCCCATTACTACAGTCGCTATGTCAATCGATATGGTTGAAAATCTTTCTGTCTTTGATTATCTATCAATATTCCCAAGCATGATGTCCCTTTTCAAGAATAGCCTTCCTACCAACACGTCCAAAATATGTGAGCTTTATCATATTTGCCTCTAAGGAAGACTCTGGATGCACCTACTCTAAGAAATGTGTTTGTTCTTTTGGCAGCCCATGAGATAGTCAGTACTCTTCTCCAGTACCACATTTCAAAGGTATCAATTCTACTTCAGTCATTCTGCTCATTGTCCAGCTCTAAGAGGCATAGGAAGAAACTGAAAACACCCTGGACTGAATCAAGCTCAACTTAGTCTTCAAAATTGACATTATCATTTTTATTGTTAGATTTCTTTGAGTCAAGTACAACTCATAGCAACCCTAGGAACAACATATCTGAACCCTGTCCTATTCTGTGGCATTCTTACATTTCCTGACACATTAGAGCCCATTGTGACTATCACGATGTCAATCCACCTGGTTGAGGGTCTTCCTCTCCTTATGCAACCCTATAACTTTCTGAGCATAATGCCCCATTCCAAAGAATAGCCCCTCCTAGCAACCTACCTAAAGTATGTGAGGTGAAGCCTCATCATCCTTGCCTCCAAAGAGCACTCTGTCTTTACTTTCTCCAAGACATATTTATTTGTTCTTTGGGTGGTCTGTGGCATGTTCAGTGCTCTTATGTAGCACTAAAACTCAAAGATATCATTTTTGCTGCCATCTTTGTTCATTGTCCACCTCTCAGATGTATAGCAAATGACCAGAAAGATCATGGCCTGTATCTGATGCACCTTACTCCTTAAACTGACATCATTACTCCTCAATAATTTGGAACGTTCCTTAAATTCAGATTTTCCCAGTATAAGGTGTCTCTTTATTTTATGACTGCTGGTATCAAGAGTATTTGTTGTGGATCCAAGCAAGATGAAGCTGTTGACAGTTTCAATCTCCTCTCCATCCATTATGATGTTGCCTAACTGTCCAGTGGTAAGAATCTTTGTTTTCTTAATGTTGAGATGCAATCCATATTGAAGGCTGAATTCCTCGATCTTCTGCAACAAGTGCTTCAAGTTCTCCTCTCTCTCACCAAGCAAACTTGTGTCATCTGCATAACTCAGGTTATTGAAGAGTCTCCCTCCAATCCTGATGCCACATTCCTCTTCATAGAGTCCAGCTTCTTAGATAATTTGAGGACCAAGGTGCATCTGTTTCTGGCCATAGTCTTTCTTATCACTTACTATGCATCTGAGCACTGAATAATGAATAAGGATGACTGAAACAGAATTGAAGTCTTTGAGCCATGCTGTTGAAGACTAAGCCTAAGAATAATGTGGGATACTATTAAGAGAACTAACATGTGCGTAATTAGAATCCCAGAATAAGAAGAAGCAGGTGAAGACACTGAGAAAGTTGTGGAAGAATTACTAGAAGAAAACTTTCTAGGAGTAATTAAGAAGGAGAGAATATATATTCAAGAAGCTGAGCGAACACCATATGGAATATACCCCAAAAGAAAAACACCAAAGCATATCATAGTTTAATTTTACAGAACCAAAGAAAAGAAGAGAATTCTGAAAGCATATAGGGAGAAACAAAGAGTAACGTATAAGGGAAAGCAAATAAGATTAAGCGTCAATTTCTCAGCAAAAATCATATGAAGAAGAATATAGTGGAATGACATATATCAAGCACTCAAAGAATACAACTGTCAACCAAAAATACTGTATCCAGCAAAACTGTCCATCAAATAAAATAAGAAATAAAGACATTCTGAGAAAAGCAGAACCGAAGGAAGTCAGTAAGAACAAGACAAGCATTTCAGGAAACACTGAGAGAAGTGCTAATTACAGAGATGCCACAGAAAGGATGGACCAAAGTAACTAGCAAAAACACCAGAAAAGAACTCAATAAAATGATTGTAATAAACCCTTGCCTCTCAATAATTGCCCTGAGTGTGAATGGTTTAAATGCACCACTAAAGAGTAAAAGAACAGCAGATTGGGTAAAAAAATAAATAGACCATCAATATGCTTTCTACAAGAGACATACTTGAAAAGTGAAAACAAAGAAAGATTAAAATTAAAGGGTGGGAAAAATATACCAAGTAAATGGGAACCAGAAAAGAGCAGAAGTAGCAATATTAATCTCTGGTAAAATAGATGTCAGCACAAAAACCACCACAAAGGACAAGGAAAGTCACTATATAATACTTAAAGGGTCAAGAGGACATAACAATAATATGATGTTGATGTTGATGTTGTTGTTGTTGTTGTTAGGTGCTATCAAATCACCTCCGGCTCATAGGGACCCTAAGTACAACAGCCCTAAACTCTGCTCTATCCTGTGCCAATCTCACTGTCTCTGACACACCTAACCACGTTACCTCAGTCACTGAATCAGTCTGTCTTATTGAGGGTCTTTGTATCTTGTGCCATCCCTCCACCCTCCCAAGTATGACATCCCTCTTTAAGGACTGCTCCCTCCTTGCAACGTGTCCAAATTATCATGTTAGATGAAGCTTCAGAATCCTTGCTTCCAAAGAGCAGTCTGGTCTCACACTCTCTAGGATGAGTGGTTGCTGTGAGGCTGAACACTGTGACACGGATGTGTCAAATGCATTAATGGTTGGCTACCCAGTGCGGACTGAGAGTGGGGTGGAGCTCCCCGATTAAAACAACTTTGGAAGGAGAAGTGGCGTCCACTTCCATAATAGCTTGCCTCCGGAAACCCTATGAACCTGGAGAGAGGATGAAAGGCACCCAAGCGTCGAGGACTCTCCTTCATAGGGTCACTATGAGTCGCCTGCGACTCGACAGCACTTAACAACAACAACAACATCAGAAAGAAACTCAACAAAGATGTTGAAGAATAAACCATACAATAAACCAACTCGATCTCATAGACACATAAAGGCTAAAAAAGTGCAAGAAGGTGTAGTATACCTTCTTCTCCAGTATGCATGAAACATTCTCCAAAATAGATCACATTTTAGGTCACAAGGCAAGCATCAATACATTAAGAAACAGAAATAATACAAAGCATCTTCTCAGAATACAATGCTACAAAATTAGAATTTAATATCAAGAAGATAAAAAAAAATCCATACTTTTGTAAGCTGAACAACACCTTGATTGAACTTGAGTGGGTACTAGAAGAAATGAAAATGAAATTATAAAAGGTTCTTGAAATTAATTACAATGAAAACACAACTTACCAAAACCTCTGGGAATCAGCCAAAGCAATAATTAGAAGTGAATTTGTAGCAATAAGGAAACATATCAAAAATCAAGAAAAAATATAATTGACTCTCTAGCCCAATATGTGCAACACATTTTAAAAAAAGAACATCTCTCTAAAAATACTGAAATTATAAAAATTAGGAGAGAAATAATTGAAATAGAGAAGTGATTGAAACGATCAACAAAACCATGACTTTTTTCTTCAAAAAGGTCAATAAAATTGAAAAACCACTGTCAAAACTAACAAAGGAAAACAAAGAAAAGACACAAATAATCTGAATAAGAGATGAAGGGGCCATGTCATAACAGAACCAACTATAATAAAAAGGTTAGCAATGGAATATTATGAAAAATTATACTCAAATATGAAAACCTAGAGGAAATGGAGAAATACTTAGAAACCCACAACCTAACTAAATTGACACAGAATGAGACAGAATGCCTGAATAGATCCTTTACAAAAGAAGAAATTTAACAGGTAATAAAACAATTAAAAAAAAGAAAAAGCCCTAGACCAGCTGAATGTGCATGTGAATATTCACTGTTACCAAATCCACATAAAGCATTTCAGAATATAGAAAAAGATGGAATTCACTGAGACTCATTCTATGAAGCAAACATATCCTTGATATCAAAGTAAGGTAAAAATACCACCAAAATAGAAAACAACAGGCCAATATTTCCTATGAACATTGATGCAAAAATCCTGAATAAAATCATAGCCATTAGAATCCAACTGTAGATCAAAATAATAATTCACCATGACCAAGTAGGACTCATAACAGGTATGCAGGGATGGTTCAACATAAGAAAAACAATCAGTGTTATTCATCAAATTAACAAAGCAAAGAATATGAACCACATGAGCAATGCAGAAAAAGTCCTTCGAAAATGCTCAACACCCTTTACTGATTAAAGCACTCAACAAAATAAGAATAGAGAAGAATTTCCTCAACTTAG
>NW_006399937.1:4915350-4917091 GCF_000299155.1 Elephantulus edwardii | reverse complement strand
GGGAAATGAAACCCTTTTTAACAAATAGTATCGACAAAATTAGAAAATAATCTGCACAAAATTCAAGCAAGATCCACCCTTCACACCAGACACAAAAACCAACTCAAAGTAGATCAAGGACATAGGAGTAAAACCAAAGAGTATAAACTTCATCAGAGAAAATCTTGAAAGAACTGAACTTTAGAAGCCCTAATCTGCAATATGAACAGTCTTCCAAGCATCCTGAAAGACCTATAACCAGGAAAGAATAAAATAGATGAACGAGTATTCAAGGGATTGAATAAATTACCCTCGGTGAATGAAATGATGGCAGACATAACAAAGAAGAGAAAAAAGATGGAAAAAGAATTCCTGAATAATCCCCGTGACAAACGCAGAGTGCAATATGTGGATTACATGGATGAAATTGTCTCTGAAATTGGAGTGAAACCCAACCTGTTCTCGCTGTTCCTACGGGATACAAAGCTAGCCATGGAAATTTTCTTTGGCCCATGCACCCCCTACCAGTACCGCCTGCAGGGCCCAGGGAAGTGGGCTTATGCCCGAGAAGCCATCCTCACCCAGAAGGAGAGGATCATTAGGCCCCTGAGGACACGCATCCTCCACCGTGATCCACCTCCCTCTTCTGTACCACTTTGGCTTAAAGGTGTCTGTGCAGTGCTTCTCCTCTTCACCTTCAGTTTAGTTATTATTGAAGGGCAGGCTTCCTAGGCTCGCTATTATACAACCAACAATGACACATGACTTAGAGACCAAAGATGAGCAACTATTTTCCCCTCAGTTCTGACTAGACTAGCACTGTTATGTAATCATTCCAACATCTCACACACAAGTGTCTTGCAAAATTAAAAAATGTCTTTAACAGAAAAAAAAAGATGAATGAGACCTTCTAGAATCAAATCCCTATGCAAAGAAAAAAAAATCGTTTCCAACAATTTAAAAAGGAAAGCCACTAACTGGGGGGTGGGGTAATTTGGTAATGGCATGTCTAACAAGGGACTTATAATTTATAGAATATTCCAGCACCTCAACAAGAAAAAGTTAAACAACCAAATCATAAAACAGTCATGGTTATGAATAGACACTTCTCCAAAGAAGACATTCAGATGGAGAACAAACACATGAAGAAATGTTCAAAATCCCTAGCTCTAAGAGAGATGCAAATTAAAACAACTATGAGATATCATCTCATTCCAGTAACAATACCAAAGTTCAACAGAACAGGAAACAACAAATGCTGGCAATGTTGTGGAGTAATTGGAACACTTATTCACTGTTGGTGGGAGTGTAAAATGGTGCAACCACTCTGGAAGGCAGTATGACAATTTCTCAAAAAGTTGAAAATAGAAATATCATTTGGCATAGCAATTCCACTACTGGGATTATGTCTTAAAGAAACCAGAGCTGCCACTCAAACATATATATGCACACCCATGTTTATTGTTCACAATAGCAACAAGATGGAAGCAACCCAGGTGTCTATCAGCAAATGAATGGCTAGGGAAGCTGTGGTATATTCACACATTAGAATACTACACAGCACTGAAAGGCATGGAACTCATGAGATATTATACAAAATGGGTGATCCTGGAAAACATTATGCTGAGTGAACTATCTTGGTCACAAAAGGACAAATACTGCATAATGCCACTGCTATAAAATAGAACTGAAGTTGAGGTTGGGGGAAACTAAGAAAAGAGAGGGAAAATAACAAACGCTGCATTGCAACAGATGAAAGAAA
>NW_006399937.1:4903642-4912645 GCF_000299155.1 Elephantulus edwardii | reverse complement strand
ATGCATAGGAATCAGATCGATTACATATGTGGAAAGAACCGCTGGAGAAGCTCAATATCAGCTGTGAAAACTAGGCCAGGAGCTGATTGTGAAAGAGACCACTATGAGTCTAACCCAATCTACATGAGTAATTTTAAAATTGAAATTAGTCTTTTTGATAAAATCATTCATTGTTGGGCCTGAGGGGCCATATGCCTTTGTGCCTGTGTGGAACACCAGAATCAAAGATCCAGTTGAGATATTACTGTAATTTTAATACCCACATCCATGATATTACCTCGTCTAGCCTGCCCTGCATGTTAGCTGGAGCACTTTAACACTCACCCAAACACCTATCCTACCATACAACCTTAGGCTTCAATTGGGCCGACAACATCTTAATCATGTTCCTGATTTTCTATTAGAGGTAATGTCAGTTTGTTGTACTGGGATAATGATCTGCATATTGTTCATTACTTTAGAGCTTAAGTGTCTATATTATTGCTTATTTATCATTGTTCTTCTCATTATAGCAATATTCTGTCAGTTTTCTGTATTGAGATAACTTGTGAGTTGCTCTGGTGGTAAAAGCCGTGCCACTGGTTTGTCACATTCCAGAAGGGTCATCCATGGTAGACAGGTTTTAGTGAATCTCTAAGAAGAAGGCAGATTAGGCAGCAGAATTAGCCATGCACTTCTTAAATAGTTGCTTTTAGATCCCTCTGAGTAGCTTGCAACACATAATGACCCTATGTACAACAGCTCTGAACCCTGTTCTATCTTCAGCCAACCTTAGTGTTTACTGCCATTACTCCAGCTCACACCTGACATTAATTAAATAAAAATGCCCAAATAGCTCACAACTGATTGCTGATTAAGTCAAAATGACCAAACAGCTTAAACCTGATTGTTAATTAAATAAAAATTACCTACCTTTAGGAATACAACTGCTTCTAACAAGAAGCTCTCAGGTAGGCTCTAATAAAGTATTAATCACAAAGTCCTGTCCTACTAAGTCTAAACAAGTCCTACTAAGTCTAAACAAGTGTCTCCCAGCTCACACCTGCTTGTTAATTAAATAAATACAAACAATCTACCTTCCAGAATCCAACTGCTTCAAACAAGCAGCTGTTAAGCAGGCCCCATCAACCTTTAATCACAGAGGTCCATGGACCAGGTCTTAATTGGTTTTAACAAAAGGCTTCTTGCCCACAACTTACCTTCCAGACTCCAACTTCTTCAAACAACATCTTACTCAGGTCCATAATTAACACCCTTTGTACAAGCAGTCAGAAATCAGGAGGCTTATTGCAGTGGGAAAGTGCAATTAGGGATTTTTCCAAGATATTGAGGAGTAATATTAGTTTGAGGACAAAGATGAATTTGATTCAGGGCATTATCTTTTTGATCACTTGCTATGCATCTGACAGACGATGGGTAAGAATGGCAGAAGAATTGATACCTTTGAACTATAGTGTTGAAGAAGAATATAGAACATCCCATGGACTGCCAAAAGAAGAAACAAATATGTCTTGGAGAGGGTGCACCCTAAATACTCTTTGGAGGCAAAGATGATGAAGCTTCCCTTCACAAATTTCAGATAAATTGCTAGGAGAGGCCATTCTTTGGAGAGAGACATGATGCTTGGAAACATGGAGGGTCAGCGAAGGAGAGGAAGGCCTTCAGCCAGGTAATTTGACACAGTAACTGCTGAAAAAGGCTCTTATGTGTCAGAAAGTATGAGGATTTCACAGGTTTGGACAGGATTCAGATCTGCTGTTTTGGGGGTTGTTATGGGTGATATTCAACCTGACAACAACAGTAACAAGAGTAACAACAACAGTAACAAAAAGATTTAATTGCTTGAACCCACTAACTCCTCAAGAGGAAGATAAGGCAATTCCCTTCCACTAAGTTTTATTGCATTAGAAACCAAATGAAATTGATTCAATGGCCATAGGTTTGACTTCTGGTGTTTTGGAACTTGCATAGTTAAATTATTGAGGAGTACTGATGTCACTATGAAGAATAAGGTGCTTCTGATTCAGGCCATAGTCTTTCCAATTACTAGCTATGCATCTGAGAGCTGATGCTCTCAATGACAATGATAAGAATAGCAGAAAAATAATTCAAGCCTTTGAGCTGTGGTGTCAGAGAAGAGCACTGAACATCCTATGGACGGCTGAGAGAACAAACACATAGGTCTTGGAGAGGGTGTAGTGGGAGTGCTCTTTAGAGGCAAAAATATAGCTGGGGTATATCACTTGGAGGTACTATTCCTTGGGAAGGACATGATGAGGGAAGTGTGGAACATCGGCAAAGGAGAGGAAGACCCTCAACAAAGTGGATTGACACGGTGACTGTTGCAATGGGCTCTTGCGTGTCAGGATGGATGTGTGAGGATGGCATAGAATAAAACAGGGTTCAGATCGTTTGCCTTTAAGATTGCTATTAATCAATGGCACCTAACAACAACAACAACATCATATAGGGTCAGCCCTGGAGAAAGACACCTCTTACCAACATTTGGAAGTGTGTGGAAATGCAATCAACATAAGATGATAGCTTACAGTAAACTTCTTTTTAATTTTTTTTTATTTTAACAGTGAACTTTCTAGATTGCTGGAAGAATTAATGATTCCAAGGCCCTTGAAAGAGATCTCTAAGGGGTTAATATTTGTTGCTCCTATCTAATCATCATACTTTATTGGTGCTGACTCACATGAGAAATGTTAAAAAAATTAAATATTTCCTTTAAGAGGAAATAAAACTATGAAAACATTGCCATTGAGTCAGAACATATTCATAGCTTACCCTCCAGAGGCTATAAATTTCACAGGAGAATAGAATCCATTTTTCTCCCACAGAGCCACTTGCAGATTCAAACTGACCACCTTTAGGTTTGCAGAACTCCCGATGGACTACACCACCAGATTTCTCAATACAATAGTCCTTATACATAAATGATAATTAAATATTTGGTTATTGTCTATTATTAAAGTGTTTTCTTCAACATGAACTTCCTCTTACCCTTTTGATCAGAGTCAATGAATATAATCGTTCTCTGCATCTCAAGATTTGATATTGTTTTTTAAGTGTATTTCACCATTCCTTTCATCATCTTTGTCAATTTTTCTTCATCAGAAACTTTACTTAGAATTCAACTTGTGACATCTACAGTTATAAGCCCTTTAAGCTAATTGTTTTCGTTATGTACTGTTCAGTCAGACTTGATTTACAGCTAACCTTCCAGCAAGTTGACAGAGACAGTAAATTGAACGGGAGGCTATTGCTGCTCTTTCTCCTTTTGAGCCGTTAGGATTTTGATTGCCTGCCTTTGGGTTAGCACCTCAACTCCTTGTCTCTGCTCATTGCTTAGCATTCAGCTGCTACTGAAAAGGTTTGTGATTTGAGTGAATCCAGAGAAGCGTCTTGGATGAAAGATTTGATGATATACTTAAAAACAACAAGAAAACACTGAAAACCTTACAAGGCACATTCCACTCTGACATGCTGGCTAGCCTTGAGTCAAAATTGACTGGAAAGCAGCAGGCTACCTGGTTGGCTAAGGCCAAAAAATCTGTTGGGCTCATCTCCCTTGCCCTACCATGATTATATATCCTCACATCAGACTTATGGCAGAACTGAATCTCGGCATTTTGTCTCGTATTTACCTAATGATCCACCATGACCCCACTGTCCTTCTCCTGATTTGCACATCATTCGTCTTGTATTGAAAACGTTTTGTTTGACTTCATAAGATGAATCTTTTCTTTGCTTCCAGTGCCCTTTTGCTACTTTTCTGAGACACACAAGTGTCAGCTGTTGAGGCAGTTTTTAATTATTGACTCATCAGCCTTGGCCTTCCCAGAGGAAAGGGAACCTGCGTTTTCACATTTGTGCTATTGAGAGCAATGTCTAAGATATGATAAATAAATAACAGCGCATGATGAATGTCTGATCTTCTGTAGGCCACAAGAGAAAACTTCTGTCAACACAGCCATGCTTCTTTCTCTTTTTAATAAGGCATGGTCACTGGGCAGCCACAGTGATGCTGTGGAACGATGAGCAAATGCTTAAAGCACCCATTTTTTCTATACTTGGGAAAAGAGGGTGGTATGTTTAATACATTCTCAGTTGTGGTTCTTGTCTAGTTTCATCCTTTCTTAGACATATTTATAAGGAAGGAGAAACTAAGTGAGATTACTTTTGTAGAGAATTAAACACATGACCTTGCTTCATCCTTTCAGGGACTCTTAGCAGCCCATCATCTCTTTGGTCATCCTTTCCTGTGTCTATAAAATAGAGATGATTTTGCTAAATTGTGTACATACTGCATGTTGTTTTCAGGCACAGATGGGGGGGGGAAATGTACAGAGAAAAATATCATTTCTTTTCTAGTATTAGCTATTATTTCCTTTCACTCATTCTTCCATTTGACAAATTTTATTTTCACCTGCCTGGCAAAAAGACTGTTTTAGTTTATATTTGATTACTGAACAAAAGCTTAAAAGTTTAAAACTACCTAGAGGCACCAAATGAGGGAAATCTAATACTTTCTCAAAAATTATAGTCAAGAAAACACTGTGGAGAATCATTTTATTCTGTAGAACAAGCTGATCCTAGTCTACATCAATGTGAAGGCAATATGCTGGAGTGCTTCTAATCTAGAAGCTGGTTTCTCACATCTTGATGACAGTCACATAAGGAACGTTTTCGGTTGTGTTACTATTTTTTCCCCTCCAAAAGTGGGTGTCAGCTGGCAGGACTTTTGATTAATTTAACCTATAATGACCGAAGGGAAGGGGTCTACTTGGTTTATCATATTCAACAGCATTTGTTGGGTGTGTCTTTTAAATTCTGTAAGAATTAGTATGTACATTCTTTAAGTGGTTGTTGTTGTTGTTGTGATGTGCTGAGTTGCCCGTGACTCTTAGCGACCCTACAACAGTAATAAACTCTATTCTATTCTGTACCAATCTTATTCTCTCTGACACACCTACCTCCATTATGCCAGTCACTAAATCAATCCACCTCATCAAGGGTCTCTGGCTCCTAAACTGTCCCTCCATCCTCCCAAGCATGATGTTCCTTTCCAAGGACTGGTCCCTCCTTGCAACATGTCCAAAGTATGTAAGAAGAAGCTTCAGAATCCTTGTCTCCAAGGAGCAGCATGGTTTAACCCTCTGTAGGATGAACCTGTTCATTCTCTTAGCAGTCCATGGAATATTCAGTACTCTTCTCCAGCACCACAGCTCAAAGGCATCAACTCTCCTTCTATCATCCCTAGTCTCCAGACTGACATCTTTGCTCTTCAGTACTTTGGAGTGATCTCTGACAGTAGACTTTCCCAACACAGTGGTACAGCAGTCATTTGTCTATTTGCTGTACTGAAGTAAATTGGAGTTGATGTGAAGATGAACATTGTACCATACCACAGTTATGCATCATGGATAGTGTTTGAAGGAGCTTCCAGAATTATTCAGTTTTGGGAGCATGAGTGGCATCCGTTTCCTAAGCTAGATGCTTCTGGAAACTCTATGAACATAGAAAAATTATGTTAATTAGAGAATAGAGTTCAGGTCTTTGGCAGTACTGAGGTAATCTGGGTTTACTGTGATGCTGAACATTGTGCAATTGGGGTGTCAAATGCCATATGGTTTCTCAATGTGCACAGTGTGTGGTGGAGCTCCCAGTTGCAGAACAGGTTTGGAAGCAAAAGTGGCATCCAATTCCTAAACCACAGCCTCTGGAAACTCTATGAACTTAGAGAAACAACAATAATTATAGAAAGGCACTAGGTCCTTTGTTCATAGAGACACTATGAGTTGTGTTTGACTTGACGGCAATCAACAACAATAACAGTAAGGAATTTCACTGTCAATGCACAGATAAGAGGTTCAAATCCACCAGCGACTCAGCATTAGAAAGATAGATACTCTCCTTCTATGTAATTAATTGCCTCTGAAACCCACTGGAGGGTCATCTATGGCACGGTTCCAAACTTACAGTACACAATATTAACAATAGAAATAATCGGATGCATGCAGCAAATATCTAGAGTTTATCTTCAGGTTATGTAGGACTGGAAAGAAATGAACAGACAAACCGTGATGACATCCAAAAGCAGGTGACTTTTGGAGTTGATCTTCAGGATCCAGATTTTCTGTTGTACTCAATACTCCTCTTTACTGGTCTTCTTCTGCCTTACTGATCTCTTTAATGTTTTTATTGATGAGTTCTCAGTGATTTTAAATTCTTCTTCTGGAAAATATCTTACCTCAGTGACTTACGAACTATTGATGCATTTCTCAAATTAATGCACTCGGAATTGTCAATATATGTTTGAAATAAAGTCTATTTGGATATTTGATAACTCTGAAAAATGCTAGATTAAGCAATGGGAAATAAGATAACATTAGATCTATACGCGAATTTACAATGAGTTGATCTCTTTGAATGTGTTTTTCATTAACAAATATTTATGTCTTCCTACTCAGCTACCAAAATTCTATTTCATTTAAATTGGTCATCAGGAAGCGTGATTATGTAGCTTTTAGTGTATAAGCTATTTTCCCCATTAGCTACTAATTAAAAATTACCAATGTTGTTGACGCTATTTAAAATTACCTTTAATTCATTTTTCAATAGTTTCTCACTAGTAAATACAGAAAATTGAATTTCTCATATCAATATTTAATTCATTTTGCTTTGATTATTTTCTTGTTTCTAGCAGTTTGTTTTGGTTTTTGCAATTTTAGAATGATTTTATCCAAAGGATATTGTCTTCTAGTAAGAAAGAACATTTATCTGTTCCTTTTATTTCCAAATTGTATAATATTTTAACTTTAAGTAAATAATGGAGTGCTTCCTCCACTATCTATATTTTCTCAAAATATATGCATATGATTGCTAATTTTGATACTGTCCCCTTAAATATTTTATAAAATTTATCACCAAAGACATACAGACCTGGATTTACACACAGAGACATACACACACAGCCTCTGAGTTGTGATTTTATCTTGCATTAGTGTGGTTAAGTTAATGTTTATAAGAATTTGTCCATTTTTTTGAGAAATGATATCCAAGCATAAACTTATTCTTACTAGTCCCTTTCTACTATATGTCTGTTCTAATACACCCCCGTTCATTGCTGATACATTACTAAAATTTGTGATTTCTACTTCAAACCATTGTTTCCTGTGTTTTCTATTTGGTTCAACATTCTTTTTCTTGCATATTTTTAAAGTATAACTATAGATTCTTGGTATTAGAATATTTGGGGTTTTAAATATATGCAGTAATGAAATAACATTTTCTTGAAAACTCATTAAATATTGTTCTATGAATTCTGGAATTTTGTGTTTTCTTTTTTTTAGTTGCCAAACATTATTAATTTTTCCCAGAAAATTTTATTTTGCTTATGCAAAACCTACACTTGACCAGGAGGCAGTCATCAGAACAGAGCAAGGAAACACTGCATGGTTCAAAATCAGGAAGGGTGGTACACCAGGTATGTATTTTGTCTTCAGGCCTTTTCATCCGGGACACTGGACTATCAGAGGTGAAATGGGGCATCAGGATTGGAGGAAGATTCATCAACAATCTGTGTTATGACACAACGGGCTTGAAAAAACTCAGGAGGACCTGAAGTCCTTGCTGCAGAAGGTCAAAGACTGCAGCTTTCAATATGAATTGAAGCTCAAAATCAAGAAAACAAAGATTCTCACCACTGGGCCTGTTGGCAGCATCCTTATAGATAGTGAAGAGATTGAGATTGAGATTGTAAAGAGTTTTACTTTGCTTGACTCCACAATCACCTCTCTTGGTACCAGGAAATCAAGAGACAAGTTGCTTTGGGAAATTATGCCATCACAGACGTCTCTAGAGTACTGAAGAGCAACGACAACAGTCTGGAGACCAAGGTGTACCTGATCCAGGCCATAGTCTTTGCAATTGCATGCTATATGTCAGAGAGCTGGACAGTGACTAGGCATGATAGAAAGAGAAATGATGCCTTTGAGCTGTGGTGCTGGAGAAGAATGTTGAATATACAAACAGATTTTTCCTGGAGAGGGTGAAGCCAGGCTGCTCCTAGGAGTTTAGTATTTTGAAGCTTTGTCTGACAGAGAGACATCATGTTTGGGACGGTGGAGGGACGGTGCAGGAGAAGAAGACTCCCGATGAGATGGATCTATTCAGTGAATGGGATAGTGGGAGTAGGTGTGTCAGAGACAGTGAGGTTGGCACAGGATAGAGCAGGATTAGGGCTCTTGTATATAGAGTCACTGGGAGTTGCAAGCAACTCGATGGCACATAACAACAACAACAACAAACAATTTCTAATACCACTGGTAATTATTTGATTTATGAATTTTTGAACATTTTTATAAATATATTTTGCTCTTAATTATAATTCGACTCTTGTCAGAAGGCATAATGTATACAGTTTCATTATTTAAACCATATTGAAATAGTATATTTTTCTTTTTCTATGATAGATGATATTTTCTTTGTGATGTAAATTACGCCCTTTGTTGGTGAACATGCTTAGTACACTGCAATAGTGCATGAATCCTGCATTAACAAAGCATAGAGTTATGTAAGCAAGAATTAATTCAGTGTGAAGCACTTTGTTCTGAGCATTTATAACTCTTCTTATTCTTTGTCTAGTTGTTCAGTCAATTACTGATGGATGGCTGTAAAAATTTACAACAAAATGTATAGATTTTTGCATTTCTCTTTTTAGTTCAGTCAATATCTACAGTATGTATATTGATAAAGTATCTGCATATTTATAATTATTGTATCTTTCTGAAGAACTGACATCTATCATTGTCAACTGTTCTTTTAAATCTTTTATAATACTCTTTGTCTTGAAGTCCAATATTATCCAATATTAATATAGTTATTGTGATGTTTTTATATTCACAGTAGCATGGTACTATATTTTTCCTTTCTTCATTTCTCAAGCTCTACTTATTTTGTATTAATATATACATGCTAGCTTAATTATTATTA
>NW_006399937.1:4884194-4899702 GCF_000299155.1 Elephantulus edwardii | reverse complement strand
GGGTTAAACCAGGCTGCTCCTTGGAGGCAAGGATTCTGGGGCTTCGTCTGACATACTTTGGACATGTTGTAAGGAGGGACCAGTCCTTGGAGAGGGACTCATGCTTGGGAGGGTGGAGGGGCAGCGCAGGAGGGGAAGGCCCTCTGTTACATGGATTGATTCAGTGACTGGGGTAATCAGGATGGGTATGTCAGAGACAATGATATTGGCACCGGATAGAGCACGGTTTATGACTGTTGTACATATGGTGGCTATGAGTCGCAAATGACTCGACGGCACATAACAACAACAACAACAACAACAAAAATTCACTGGAGTGTCAGCTTTTAGTAAATTATGACTTGGTGGCAATGATTGGATAAGAGAACTTTAAAAAAACCAAACAAACTATAGGGTCACATAATTTGATGGATGGAGGGAAGGATTGGTAAAGGAAAGTGGAATTGTTTTGTGTGAAAAACAATTTATATGGACTTTATGAACTTTGTGTGTAAAGTATTACAAAATAAAATTTAAAAGAAAACTCCAAAACAAAAACAGATGAGGGAGAGAACTGTTTAAAACGGATATATGAAAAAACAAAACAAAACAAAAAAACGGATATATGATTAGGTATTATTGTGATGAGAGGAGTCCAGAACGACGGCTGCTTAGGGGAGAGATTTGAGGGAAGGGATTGTATAACAATGAAAGAATTTTTCTTTCATTTTTCAAACAGAAGAATGAACTGGGTACGGGGGAGAATTGGGGAGGGAGAAAAGTGCAACAATGAATGAATGGAAATCTGAAGTCTCTGTAAACATTTATTAAAATTAACAAAAACAAAACAAAAAATTATGACAATATTTTGCTTTGTTTGTAATGTTACTCTACTGTCATATAGTGTAATTATATTTTTATATAATTGTATATTTATATCCACCATTTTCTATTGTATGTATTTTGGGTTTTTTTTTTTAATAATATAAAATTAAATCTGTGAGAACTGAAATTTAACAAGATTGTTTTGGTTTTTCTGGATCTTGCAAGTTTTTTGCCTTTGACAGAGTATGACATCACTATTCTATGCTCTTTATAAAGAGAGAATATTTTCATTTTCCTTCTCTGAAAAATTGCAGTTTGATTTTATACACATTCTAGTTTTTCCAGATTTTATTGTACATATGTGTGTGTGTGTGTGTGTGTGTGTGTGTGTGTGTGTCTGTGCATAGGTTGTGCTTTTGGGTTTTGTTTTGGGGTCTTTTGTTTTATTTTTTCAGACATACAGGGAGGTCTGATGGATCAGCAATAAGGAGATGTGCTGCAATTTCAAAGGTATGCAGTTTGAATCCACCAGTTGCACCGCTGGTGAAAGGACAATCTCTTCCTATGAAGTTCAATTCCTCTGAAAACCTGTTGCAAGGTCAACTATAAATCAACAGTATTAAAATTACTTATTGTTATAGTCTCCTTGGAGTTATTAATACGAAACTTCACATGAAAGAAAAAATCTGCAACAGTTATATAATTTTCGCATATATTGTGCAACTATAATAAAACAACTGATATATTTTATAATGTTATATTAATAACAAAATACTTGATATTTGCTTTCACATCCCAATTAAAAGACAATTAGAAATAAATAGCTACTAAGATATAGATATATCGCTGTGGTGTTAAGTGTAGTCAAATTGACTACAACTTATAAACTATGAACAATCTGAACCCTGTCCTGCTCTGTGCCATCCTCATCACTAACATATGAAGCCCACAATTATTGTCAATGTGTCAATTCACCTCTTCGAATATCTCCCAACTTCTTTGTTAATCTTACCATTCCAAGCATCCTGTCCTTTTCAAATGATTGTGCCCTCCTAATAACATACCCAAAATATGTTACAAGAAAATTCATTATTTTTGCCTCCAGAAAGCACTCTGGCTACACCTTTCCCAAGACATATTTGTTTGTCCTTTTGGTATTCCATTGGATATTCAGTACTCTTCTCCAACACCAAAACCCAAAGACATCAATTCTTCTCTGACATTCTCATTCACTGTCAAACTCTCAGTTTACAAGTAATTGGAAAGATCATGGTTTGTATCATGTGCATTTAAAGTTTAACTGACTCCATTGCTCTTCAGTACTTTGTAGAGGTCCCTGACAGATGATTTTGTTAATATAATATATCTTGATTATTTCTTGGCTGCACATGCCGCAGATGTTGATTGTGGATCCAAGCAAGATGAAATCATTAACACTTTTTGTATCTTCTCCATATATCATTAATATCACATGCAAATAAAATCTTGCTGAAAATTACTAGAACAGTACATCAAAATGAGGGAGTTTTTCTTTTGCTTTTCAAGGAGAGGAGCAAATGGGGGGGGCAGAGGGGAGAGGGGTTTGTGCAGGGAGAAGGGTGCAACAATTAATGAATGGAATTCCAAAATCTCTGTAGATGTTCATTGAAATGAAAAATAAACAACCTAAATTTTTTTAAAAAAGCAAACTTAGAAATTCAGTCTGGATTTAGAAGAAGCCATACCTGAGAAATATCATTGTTGATGTCAGATGGATCTTGGCTGAAAGCAGAGAACACCAAAAGGATGTCTATCTAGGCTTCATTGACTATGATAATTATATGACTATGACTTCTGATGTCTGGACTATAAAAAATTGTGGCTGACATTGAGAGGAATGGGAGTCTCAGAATACTTAATTGTGTTAATGTGAAACCTATACTTAGACTAAGAAGTTATTGTCCAGACAAAGCAAAGGAACATCGCATGATTTAAAAGTCAGGAAATACGTGTGACAGGGATATGTCTATTCTAGATATTAATTTATCTGACCAAATAATTTGAGAAGTTGGAGTATAGCAAAAAGTATGTGGCATCAGGATTGGAGGAAGACTCATCAATAACCTGTGTTGTACAGATGACACCAATTTGTTTGCTGATAGTAGGGAGTACTTGAAAAGCTTGCTGAAGAGGTTCAAAGACTATAACCTTCAATATGAATTACATCTCAGCATCAAAAAAACCCAAAAACTCTCATGTTTGGACCAATAGGCAACGGTATGATAACACAGGTAGAGGAGAGAGTAAGTAAGGAGTTGTGCTGACAATCTAAAAATATGTTTAAATCCACTAGCTGCTTTGTGGAGGAAAGGTGGCTAAAGTCCTCCCGTGTGATTTACTGTTTCAGAAAACCATGACCATGGGTTAGTTCCAACTTGATGATACAGAACAACCTAATATATATATTTGGAAGCAAGAGTGGCTTCCTAAACAACATGCTTCCAGAAACTCTATGAACTTTGATAAGTGATGATAGTTTTTTGTTTGTGTTTGTTTGTCCTTTAGTTTGAAGTATATATCTTAAGCCGCGAACATACTAGTTAGTTACATGTAAAGATTGATCTTAGTGGACCTCAAATAAAACTATAAGGTTTTCACCAAGATCTAAAATCATATCTTGTATGCAAAAAGCAGCAACCAAAATCTCTTTACAACACTCTAGCTGTTGTATTTTGCTTCGCTGTCATTCCCTTCTTTTAAGAATTAAATTTCCTGAAAATAAGCTTCCTTTGGTCACCTTTCAGGACTAAACGCTGTAGCTTTCCATATGGATTGCATACAGATGTCAAGAAAACAAAACCCCTCATCAATGATAAGCAACAGTTTGGTTGAGACTATCAACAACTTCTTGAATCCATGATCAGTGGATTCAGTAGATCACTTGGTACCAGTGGTCAGGAGATTAGGAAACATATAGCACTGGGAAAGTTTGCAGTCAGGTACCTCTCAAAATTATTGAGGAGTAATGATGTCATTTCGAAGACTAAGGTTCACCTGATTCAGGCCATGGTCTTTCATCCGCTTGCTACGCTTCTGAAAACTAGACAATGTGTAAGGATTACAGAAGGAACAAATGCCTTTGAACTGTGGTGCTGGAAAAGAGTGCTGAAGATCTCATGGACTGCCAAAAGAACAAACAGACATTTCTTGGAGAAGGTCCACAAGAGTTATTCTTGGAGGCAAAGATTATGAAGATTTGCCTCACACATTTGGGCATGTTGCTAGGACAGATTATTCCATGGAGAGAGATATCATGTTTGGGAAAGTGGTGGGTCAGTGAAAGAGAGGAAGACCCTTGATCAGATGGGTTGGCACAGTGAGCACAGCAATGAGCTTGGGTGTGTCCGAGATAGTGAAAATGGCACGGGACAGGACAGTGTTCAGATCGGCTGTTCATAGAGCCAATGTGTTATACATGCTCACCTAACAACAACAAGAAGGATAAAATTAGTTATAAATACTCTATAATGGCTATAGACTCTTAGATCATTCCTGAGGCTGGAACTGAATGAAGTCATTTTGTCACTTTGTTTTGCTCTTTGGTGAGATATATATATATATATATTCATTTTTATTTATATTTTCCATTTATTAACTTTAGCTATCCTGTGAAGTTTCTTTTATGCCTAAGAAAACACTACCTGCTTGTCATAATAACTGATGACCCATAGCTATCAACTGCCCAACTTAGAGATCAAACCTTTCTTTGTAAAAATGAAAGGGAATTGATTCAGATAATGAATTAAGCAAATAGGATGTACAGGTGTGATTGAATACCTCTTCATATTTCATTGTTCTTGGAAAGCTGTGATCAAGCATAACAAAACATTCAAGCTGAAAAAGTACAGATATGCATCCTTTATATTTTTATTAATACATGATAAATGTTTTATATGCTTGTCAAATATTATAAAATTAAAAATGTTCTTATCAAATTAAAATGTATACTCATGGGACAATCTCCTTTCTCCTGGGCATATTTTTATACTCTCCTCCTGTGAATTGATTTATTAAACAAAAATATACAAAATTTATATGTTTAGGTACCGAAGAATAAATATTTTTTTCAAAAATCCTTCTGATAGGCATAATTGAGTAGTTCATCCTTTTCAATCTCTAATTTTTCTCATCATACCTAATAATTTTTCCATTGTCCAATTCATTGCTGCAGACTGTAAAATCACCAAGGAAGGAGAGAACCCAGTTCAGACCAAGAAAGACAGTTTATTGAGCTGAAATTGCCGAGCTTGTTCTTAAGCAGAAAACCAGCCCCAACTAAAAGTTAGAGAGGGATTTTATATTGTCTTACATGGAACTTGGGAGGCGGATGCTCACAGATGTTCTTTACAAGATAAGGATGTGGGCTGGAGTCTCAGATACTACTTCCGGGAAAGAGTTAAAGCAGTTTCACCTTCTTGACAGAGAGAAATAGCCAGAGCTGCTGCTTCCTGTGGTTGGATCATTTAAGTAGCCATCCTATGAGAGGAAGGAAGGGTCTCTGAAGCCCTAATACAGACCAGTTTGTTTCCCCTCACACAGAAGACTTGATGTCTTTGAACTGTTCTCTTGGAGAAGTGAACAGAATATTACATGGACTACTACAAAAAGAACAGCTGTATCATGGAAAGGTGTGGCCACTGTGCTCCTTGGAGGCCAAGGTGATAAGCCTTTGTCTCACATACTTTGGGTAAAGTCTGCTAGGAGAGGTTATTCATTGGAGAGAGACATCCTTCTTGGGGAGGTGTTGGGGCAGGGGGGAAAAAAAGAGACCCTTGACTGGGTAAATTGATACAGTGACTGTGGAAACGGGCTCAAGTGTGTCAGAGATTGTGAGGAGGACACAGGATAGGACAGAGCTTGGATTCATAGTGTCTCAGTGAGTCAAACTGGACTCAACAGCACCTAATAACAACAATGGTAATAACAACACTTTGATTTTAGTCAAGTGGTATCCTACTCAGAGCCAACCCCCTAGTGAGTTTCCCTAGGCTACAGATTGCACAGGAGGGTATTATTCATATTCCTTTCACACAGCTACTAGCAGATTTGAACTCCCAGTGCCTTTGGTCATTTTGTTGCAAGCAAGATTCACTTGGGAACAATCTATTTTATTTTAAAGTACAAACATGTGAACAAACCCAATTATGTATTCTTTCTTTTAATTGTTTTTAATGAAAGTTCAGAGAGATTTTGGATTTCCATTCATTCAATTTTGTACTTTTCTCCCTGCCCACTCTTGGAAAAGTAAGAGAAAAAATTCTTGCATTGTTATTCAAACTCTCCCCTCAAGTCCACTCCACTATGCTACCTTCATTCTGTACTCCTGTTTATAGCAATAATATCACATTGAAAAACAGACAGAAAAAACCCCAAGCAGCCCCCCAAACCCCAACACTTAACTTCATTTTGGTATTAATCTTCCTCCATTTTTCCCACCTTTGTTTCAAGAGTGTAGAATCTGCTAGCCAAAAAGCAGAGCTATTTTTTATGCTGCTAAGCAAAAGAGAGTACTTTGACTCCACCAGCAGCTCTGTGGGAGTAAGATGGGCCGTCTCCTTCCACAACCATTTATGTGCTGGAAACCACATGTACACAGAGTCTGTCAGAATCGGCTCATGGGTCATGAGTTTGAGTATTTGAGTATCAAGAGTAAAATTCTTTCCTAGTCAAGATAGCCTACTCTTAGATAATGTTTTTCTATTACAAATGTGATACTTCTCAAGCACCCATGATTTGAGTATGTTAAGTGTTGTATGGAAATATATTTGTGACCATGGTTTAATTATTTTTTGTAACCCTTAGCGTCCACCATATCCCACACACATCTCTATCAAGCTCAATGCCGTTTACCTTCCTCTAAAGACATTTCAGAAACAAAGCCTATCTTCTCAGCATCTTATGTCCTTTAAAAATTGACCTGATTTTCTAGTTCAATAAGGTAAATCCATTTTCTGAATAATTCTAATTTACTCTCATTACAATTTCATGACATGTTGACCTTTGTTTCTATTCAAGTATAAAAAAAATCTATCTTCAGAAATTACTATAGACAAATTGTACCTGTCAACTATTTTAAAATGCAATACCCAAAATCAAAGAATGCAACTTACTTTTAAAATGTTGCATGGTAGTTCTTGTTATGAGGTCATTCTTTTGAGAGTTCTGGTGGCACAGTGACTAAGGACTTGGTAGTCAAAAAGTCTGTTCCTTGGAAAAAAGTATTAAATCAATGGAATTTATGCAAGAGGTAAGGGGTTCGCTCAAGTTTTGAGAATTTTACGTTCTATTGGGAAAGAACTGTAAAAAAAAGCCATTTAACTCTAAGATATTTCAATACAATGCAATTCTGATACCTTGAAAGCTTCCATGGATTGTAAGGCTTGACTATACCTTGGCAAATCAACACTCTTTATTTACTAAACTTCACATTAGAATTTAAGACAAAGAACAAACAAACCTGTCCTTTTTTAAAAAAAAAATTAACTCATCAGTCATATCTGCATCTTTTTGAGCTTTGCCTCAATACTGATATTTCACTGGTCCACTTTTGCAAAAGAAATCAACACTCTTGTAATCAGCACTTCACTTAATCAAGCTCATTAAGCATTCAAGGCAATCAGAAGGTTAAATTGCATAGAACAAACACGAGTGACTGGTATACATGTACCAGGCAGATAGGGTGTACCTAGAGGGCACAGAGAGACAGGGCTGGTAATTTTGTGAATTATATCATTAATAAAATATATTTTATTCTATTTGATGCTGACTTAAGGAAGGTTCCTATGTGATGATTACATTTTTATACAGACAATATTTTATGGTTTTACCCAAGGCTAAAGGGAAATCTAATATCCAATTCAAAGAGACTTAGCTGAAATGTCCATTAAATTTTTAGCTGTGTCCTTTCAAGAGTTTTTAAGAGCTATAAATTCAGAACTACCAATGACAGAAAAAAAAGTAACTTTATTACGTAGCATTTGATGAAAAAAAGCTACAAAAATTATTGGTGTTATATGACTATTTTTCTAAACAGTACTGGAAACTTTTTTTATTAATAACCCTTAATGAAAGCAATATTTAGAAATTGACAGTCATCTTGTTACTGGAAAATTTTTTCAAGTAAATTGAAAGACAGATTTATTTATATCATCTTTTAATATCTCACAGACCCAGAAGAGTACTTTGCCATCTATTAATTAATTAATTTTGAAACACGTAATTTACATAATTATAGCTTTGTTGACATGAATCTCTTCTATTTTTTATAAGGATGCAGAAAACAGTATACTAAATAAACAACATTTGGGGAAAAGACCAACTTGGCAAATCATCAGGCAAAGTATTGTTTCTAAGTGCTGGCATGAAATGGGATCTGAGAATGCATTGAACAGAATGGATGGAAATTGAACAGCTTCTCTGCTTTTCTAGTATCAAGACTCCATAATAAGAAATTACTGTTTTAACTTTTATCAATTATCAAACTATAGTGTAATTGTCCTTTACATGTCTTAATTCAGCATTTGACTGAGCTCCTTCCTTGTGCAAGAACCCGCTTTGCACACTAAGGAACATACAAAGATTTCTAAGGAAGGATCTCTCTTCCATAAAATTTGAAATCATTTTGAGAAATAAATAATATTTTTAAACAAATATTTACAGTGTGTAATAGAATTACTGGCACATACAAAAGACTAAACTCGAGAAAAGAACCTGGCTGATTCCTATCTAGAGTCTCCATGGTGATTAAGAATATAAACTCTAGGGTTAGGATGTCTAGATACAAACATTAATTAAAAATCGGTGGGATTTTGGATAAATTACCTAAGCATTTTTGTTTTTGTTTCCTCACCTGTGATGTGTGGACAGAGAGTAGCACTATAATGGATTTTGTAAGGAGTCATGGAGATGAATTATAAAACTCTTAATCTTGGATGTATTGTATTCTGAGCCTTTAATAAATAATGACAATTTAAATTATTAAACATTGAAAATTATCTCATTATTCACATTTCCAAACCATCCTTCATTTTTTGGACAAGTTATGTAACTACCATTGCCATAATACATTAATTTTAAACATGTGAATTGAAAAGATAAATAAAAGCAAACAATATTAAGAAACACATATGCTAGTGAAGAGATGTAAAATATAAATGCATTCAAATACACATACACACATATCTATGCATACATACACATTTACATATACTCATAAAAACACACAGATGTAAGGAGGTTCTAAAAAGAAAAACAAGAAAGAGAAAGTAGAGAATTTCACATATTGAACTTATAAATAAGAGAGTCATGAGACTTCATGGATAATTTTGTTGTTAGGTGCCTTTGAGTTGTGTACAACTCATAGCAACCGTAAGAATAGCAGATCTGATCTCTGTGCCATCCTCAAAAATCTCTTCCCGTTGCTGTAGCCACTGTGTCAAACCGTTTTATTGAAGGTCCTTCTCCTTTTCACTGACTCTTCACCTTTCCAAGTATGCCCCTTTCTTTTTTTTTTTTTTACACTCCTCATGTTTCCTTTTTTGGTATTTCAAGTCACCCATAACTTCATTGCCCCTGGCAGCTGACAGTCACCACTGTGCTAACATGACTAGCAGTGGGCATTACTGCTATTCATTGTACAGTACTGGTGGACCGCCATCATCTTTTATAAATGAAGCCGCTTTCCTTCCGTTCTTCTGAACATGATCTTCATTCATTTTCTCCAAAGTTTCGATCTCAGCTAAGAAATCAGCTTCATTATCTGCTGAGATGTTTAAGCCTGAAACAGCATTGAAGAGTTGTCGTTCATTAAGGGCTTCCTTTACGCCTCCTTTCTGGAAAAACTGTGAGACGTTCCGACAGTCACGGAACAAGAACTCCAGGCCGTGAGGATGGGTTGGCTCCACAGACTGACTGACATCAATCAACCAGACCTTTCCGGCATGCCACAGCATGTTGTATTCACTGAGGTCAGCATGTACAAGTGTACAGTCATTGTATAACTGCTGCATCATATGAAGAGTCTGATAGTAGGCTTCTTTCATTTCTTCATAACTGAGCTTTACTTCTTTTAATTTAGGAGCAGGAACTTGATTATGGCCAATAAAAGACATAACTAGAATGTGTTTCTTAAGCATTACAACTGTTGGACAAAGAATTCCAACTTTTTGCATTCTGGTGAGATTGTGCATCTCTTTTTCTGCCCACATGTGGATGATCTTACGTGGATTTAGTTTACTGAAGCGATCCTTAAACCTGAAATCATCTTTAATGTATTTGTCACGGTTCTTAAACTCATTAAGGGTTGTTTTAAATACCTTGATGGCACATTCTGTAGGTACAACTTTACTATCTTCCTTTTCATCCTCCATGCTCCCTCCATATGCATGGAAGACAACAGATTCCTTCCCTGTACTAATATAGCCAGTGACTGAATCCAGCAATCCCGAGTTGACCATTTTATACATAAGTAAGCGTGTTTTAGGGTCAACTGCTTTTTCTGCAGTAGAATGCTCCATCTTTTCATGGAGGCGGGCACTTCGACGCTCTTCCGAGTAGGCATGTTGTTTCAAAGCATTGAAAACATGGTTGGACAGTTTTAAATCCATTCCAATTCCATCTCCGACTTGAAACTCAGGTGCAAAATTTTCCATTCTTGCTGTGTTCTTTCTCCCACATACTACTTCATCATGTTTGGTGGTGATGTCTTTTCCTTTTCCAATAAAACCCTTCTTAGGAGTAGGAATTGGTTTTGCTGGTCTGTAGGGGTCATCCCATGTATCTTGCCAGTCAACCTCATCTTCAGAGCTATCACTGTCTTCATAAGGATGCACTTTTCGGTAATTTTCAAAGGAAATAGAAACTTTGCTATCGCCATTGAATTTTTTTTCTTCACGCCTGAGCTGTGCATCATATTCTCTGTCAAATTCTATCTGTAGCATCTGAGCCAGCATTAGGTCGCTGGAAGTATCAGTGTTTTCTCCAGTGATAAATGGTCCTTCAGCAACACCACCAACTTCAGGAAAAGCAGCAACTTCCTCTTCTAACTGTAATTCTTTAGCCAATTGTTCACTCATTACCTCAGCCAAGGAACAAGATCTCGTATTTTGAGGGGTAGCCCATGGACACTTGCTCGGTTCCCAGGCCGCTGCTGTCCGGGGTTCAGGAGAAGCCACTCCGACTAGATCCATGTGGGGAGACCAGCCAGAGACAAGGACAGGGCAGACGGGGAGGAGCTCCACCGAGGAGGAGGCAGGCAGCAGGGTCAGGGAGACGAGGAACAAGCGACCGAGAGGAGGCGAGAGATGGTGCCGAGGGCAGTATGCCCCTTTCTAAGGAAGGACAACATGCACACAGTAAGTGAAACATAGCTTTATCATCTTTGCTTCCAAGGAACAAATGCCTCTACCTTTCCCAAGACAAATTTGTTTGGTCTTTTGAAAGTCCACGAGATAGTCAGTACTTTTATCCAACACCACAATTCAAAGTCACCAATTATTCTGTCATCCTAATTCATTATTCAACTCTCATTATCCGGTTTTGCTTTTAACCAGGATCCATCTGACATCACCAGTGATATCCCTGATGCCACATCCTCCACTAAACCGAGCTTGAACTTTTGGCAGTTCTCTGTCTATCTGCTGTGCTAGCTGTTGTTTGTTTGTTTGTTTTTATGACATTCAACAGTATTTTGCTTGCATGTAATATTAATGATAGTTTTGGGTTATTTCCATTTCTGTTACATCACCTTTCTTTTGAGTGGGAACAAATATGGATCTCTTCTAGTCAGTGGGCCAGGCAACTACCCTCCAAATTTCCTGGCATAGACTGATGAGTATGTCCAGGGCTGCATCTGTAAGTTGGTTGGAGTTTGTCAATTGGAGTCTCAACATGGATAATAGTAAAGTAAAAATATGAATAAGGAAAGAAAGCAAGGCACTACAAAAATAAAGGAACACCATGCCCAAAGGTGCTGTCCATGCCTAGGACATGGAGGCAGAGCTCTTTAGAGCCTTAAAACATACTTTTTTACAGCAGATTTCCACAATACAATAGGATTTCTTCACTGCTGCTTCCATTGGCATTAACTGTGAACCAAAGTAAAATTAAATCCTTGAAAACTGCTATCTATTTTCTGTTTATCATGTTTATTAATATAGTAGTTAGGGGAGATAGAGACATAGTTTTGATTGCCTTCAAGTAGAGCACGACTCATAGCGACCTTATGACCAAAGGCCTGAAGCCAATCTACACCTATCGACATTTATCAAAGTTCATAGAGCTTCCAGAGGCAAGCTGTTTAGGAAGCGAATGTCACTCCTTCTTCCAAAACACACACACACACATATATGTGTGTGTGTGTGTGTGTGTGTATATATATATATATATATATATATATATATATATATATATATATGTGTATATATATATATATATATAGAGAGAGAGAGAGAGAGAGAGAGAGAGAGAGAGAGAGAGAGGTGTCTATGATCTTTGTAATTACTTACACTGGGTCAGAAAACTGGACAATGCCTAAGAATTATAAAAGGAGAATTGATGTCTTTGAGCAGTGGTGTTGGAGAAGAGTATTAAATATACTATGGACTTCTAGGAGAACAAACAAGTTCGTCCTAGAGAGGGTGAAATATTGGAAGCAAGGATTCTGAGGCTTCATCTGACATACTTTGGACATGTTGCAAGGAGGGACCAGTCCTTGGAGAGGGACATCACCCTTGGGAGGGTAGAGGGGCAGTACAAGAGAGGAAGACCCTCTATGATATGGATTGATTCTGTGACTGGAGTGATGGGAGTATATGTATCAGATAGAGCAGAGTTTAGGGCTGTTGTGCATAGGAATTATTAGGAATTAAGGACACATAATAACAACAACATATTAAGGTGTAATCCATAATCTGTAGTTTTTAAACATCTTATGCTGCAAGACTTCTTAGTTTTCTGCAAAAAATTATGGATTTTTTTGGTTGTCAATTTGACTTCCTCCAATCACAATTCTGTATTTTTTTCACAGAAAATTCTGCCATACTGGCAAATGGAGACTTGAGTCTGGTTTAATTTAGAAATAAAAGGGACAAAGAGAGAGCATACTTGCATTAGAGAGAAAATCTTATTTTATATTAGTTGCCATAGTCATTATGTGCTATCAAGCCAAGTATGACTCATAGGGACCCTAATGTTGTTGTTGTTGTTGTTGTTTTGTGCTATCGAGTCACTTGCGACTCACAGTGACCCTATGTACAAGAGCCCTAAATGCTGTTCAATCCTGTGCCAACCTCGCTGTCTCAAACACACTCAATCCCACCACTCCACTCACAGAATCGATCTATCTCATCAAGGGTCTACCTCTCCTGCACCACCCCTCCACTCTCCCAAACACAATTTCCCTCTCCAAAGACCAGTCCTTCCTTGCAACATTCCCACATTATGTCAAATGAAGCTTCAGAATCCTTGACTCCAAGGAGCATTCTGACTTCACCCTCTCCTGGACAAACCTGTTTGTTCTCCTAGCAGTCCATGGTATATTCAACACTCTTCTCTAGCAGCACAGCTCAAAGGCATCCATTCTCTTTCTATCATCCCTATTCACTGTGCAGCTCTCTGTTGCATAGCATGTAATTGCAAAGACTATAGCTTGGGTCAGGCGCACCTTAATTTCCAGTCTGATGTCTTTGCTCTTCAGTACTTTTGAGAGGTCCCTCACAGCTGACGTTCCCAATGCAATTCATCTCCTGATTTCCTGGCTGCTGTTACCAAGAGTGTTGATTGTGGAGCCAATTAAACTAAAACTGTTAACTACCTCAATCTCTTCACCATCCATACTGATGCTGCCAATTGGTCCAGCGGTGAGAATCTTTGTCTTCTTGATGTTGAGCTTCAAT
The DNA here is from genome assembly GCF_000299155.1 of Elephantulus edwardii. NCBI lineage: Eukaryota > Metazoa > Chordata > Mammalia > Macroscelidea > Macroscelididae > Elephantulus > Elephantulus edwardii. The sequence continues at coordinate 4,885,966 of NW_006399937.1, read as the reverse complement.
CCATATTGAAGACTGCAGTACTTGACCTTCTGTAGCAAGTGCTTCAGGTCCTCCTTAGTTTCAGTGAGCAGGGTTAAGTCATCTGCATAACGTAGGTGATTCTTCCATGAATCCTGATGCCACATTCTTCCTCGTATAGCCCAGAGTCTCAGATGATCTGTTCTGCATACAGATTACAACAAATTTGAACCCTGTCCTATCCTGTGCCATTTTCATCATCTCTGATACACTTGAACCAGTTGTTGCAGCCACTGTGCAAATCTATCTCAATGAGAGTTTCCCTCTCTTGCCTTAAGCCTCTAAATTTCAAGTATGAAGTCCCTCTCCAAGAAACAACCTCTCCTAACAACATACCCAAAGTATGCGAGATGAAGCTTTGTCATCTTTACCTCCAAGAAGCACTCTGGTTGCCCTTTCTCCAAGACATACTGGTTTGTGCTCTTGGCAGTCCATGGGATACTCAGTACTATTCTTCAACTCTATAGCTCAAAGACATTCATTTTTCTTCTGTCATCCTCATTAATGGTCCAGCTCTTACATGCATAGTAAGTTATCAGAAAGACTATGGCATAGGTCAGATGCTCCTTAGTCCTCAAACAGACATCACTGAAGTCCTTGACAGCAGACTTGTCCAATGCAAATCCTTGTCTCCTGACTTCTGGCACCAATTGCATTGATTGTGGACTCAAGTAAGGTGAAATCGCTGACTATTTCAATCTTTTCTCCATCTATCACGATGTTGCTGGTGAAGATTTTTGTCGTTTTCATGTTCAGATTAAATCCATATTGTTAACCATTGTTGTTGTTAGGTGCTGTTGACATGAGTGTGACTCATAGTGACTCTATGACCAGCAGATCTGAACTCCATCCTAGCCTATGCCATCTTCATACTTTCTAACACACTAGACCCTTTTGTGGCAATCATCGTGTCAATCCACCTGGTTGAGAGTCTTCCTCTTCTTTACCGACCCTCTCCCTTCCAAGCATCATATCCCTCTCCAAGAAATAGCACCTCCTAACAACATACCCAAAGTATATAAGGTGAAGCTTCCTCATCCTTCCCACCAAAGAGCACTGTGGCTGCAACGTCTCCAAGACATGTTTGTTCTTCTGGCTGTCCATGGAATATTCAGTGATTTTCTCCAACATCACAGCTCAAAGGCAACACCACTTCTTCTGTTATTCCTATTCATTGTCCAACTCTCAGATGCATAGCCAGTGATCAGAAAGATCATGGCCTTAATCAAACGCTCCTTAGTCCTCAAACTGCTATCATTACTCCTCAATAATATGGAGAGGTCCCTAACTACAGACTTTCCCAGTGCAATGTGTATTCTTTTTAACCAACTGCTGGTATCAAGGGTGTTAATTGTGAATACAAGCAAGATGAAGTTGTTGACAATTTCAAACTCTTCTTCGTCTATCAGGATGTTGTGTATAAGTCCATTGGTAAAAATCTTTATTTTCTTAGCAATGAGATATATTCCATATTGAAAGCCACATTCCTTCTACAACATGTGTTTCACGTCCTTTTCACTTTCATGAAGCACGGTTGTATCATCTGTATAAAGCAGGTTATTGATGAGTCTCCTCTAGTCCTGATGTCACATTTCTCTTCATAGAGTCCAGCTTCTCAAATAATTTACTCAGCATACAGATTGAATAGGTATGGAGAGAGGATACAACCCTGACACACTTTGTTCTTGATTTTAACCATGAAGTATTGCCATGCTCTGTTCATATAGCAGCCTCTTGGACCAAGGTCCAGACTC
>NW_006399937.1:4872843-4883359 GCF_000299155.1 Elephantulus edwardii | reverse complement strand
ATTGGTGGAAGAATCATCAACAATCTGTGTTATGCAGATGACATAACTCTGCTTGCTGAAACTGAGGAGGACCTGAAGCGCTTGCTGCAGAAGGTCAAGGACTGCAGCCTTCAATATAGATTGAAGCTCAACATCAAGAAAACCAAGATTCTCACCACTGGGCCAATTGGCAGCATCAGTATGGATGGTGAAGAGATGGAGATAGTTGACAATTTTAGTTTACTTGGTTCCACAATCAACACTCTTGGTAACAGCAGCCAGGAAATTAGGAGACAAATTGCATTGGGAAAGTCAGCTGTGAGGGACCTCTCAAGATTAATGAAGAGCAAAGACATCAGGCTGGAGACTAAGGTGTGCCTGATCCAGGCTATAGTCTTTGCAATTATGTATTATGCATCAGAGAGTTGGACAATGAATAGGGATGATAGAAGGAGAATTGATGCCGTTGAGCTGTGGTGCTGGAGAACAGTGTAGAATATAGCATGGACTGCTAGGAGAACAAACACGTTTGTCCAGGAGAGGGTGAAGTCAGAATGCTCCTTGGAGTCAAGGATTCTGAAGCTTCATCTGACATACTTTGGGCATGTTGAAGGAGGGACTGTTTCTTAGAGAGGGACATCATGTTTGGGAGAGTGGAGGGATGGTACAGGAAAGGAAAACCCTTGATGAGAAGGATTGATTCTGTGAGTGGAGTGGTGGGAATGTGTGTGTTTGAGACAGTGAGTTTGGCACAGGATCAAATGATGTTTGGGGCTCTTGTACGTAGGGTTGCTATGATTTGCAAGCAACTCGATGCCATATAACAACAGCAACAACAATGTAGAATAGATAATGTTGATAGAATAAATGATGAAATAAAGCTTAAGAGATGATTTAAAAGGTCAGTTTGAGACAAGAAGATAAATTATGTTCACAAAATGTGCAAACACTTATAGTTAGAAAAGCAAAAGGAAAAGAACATCTCACACTTGAAATAGCTCAAGCTGATTTACCAGAAGAAAAGTTCAAGTATTTAATTTGAAAATTAATTAATTCTTTATAAAAATTATTGAAAGACACAGAAATAACTATACCAAAATGAAAAGAAAAAATTCATGAGCCTTCTCTACCAAAATATTGGGTTCTATTTAATAATTTCCGGAGATAGCATGTGATCAAGGACCAAAGATATTAATGGAAAATGTTCTAGCTACACAGAAGAACTCGAGAAAAACAAGTCTCAAGGATTTTATGAAATACTGATTGAGATGTTTTGACAAATAGCTACAATGGAGAAAGTATTCATTTATTTATGTCAAGAAATATGAATGACAGATTTTTTGCCATCTTACTGGAAGACTTACTTTTTGCTCCTATTGATGGAAAGGTGACTTATCAGAATTTGAAAATTATAGAAAAGTATAATTAATATTTTATACAAATGAAATATTCTTGAAAATAACTATAAATTATTTGGTACAGACATAGGCAGGGAACTACGTATGTTGGATTCAGAAGATTTATAACAAAACTATTGTTACTGTTTTTAAGTGGATCTTGGATACAAGTAGAGAATACAAGAAATATGTGTATGTGCAATTTATAGATTTCTAAAAAACATTTGATTGTGTGAATCATAGCAAGGTATTAGTAATATTGAGAAGAAAGTGAATTCTAAAACACATAATTATGTTCATGTTCATGCAGAATCTGCACGTAGACCAAGAAGCACTTGTTTGAACAAACAAGGGAATGCTGTATGGTTTAATATAAGTAAAGCTGTGTTATGTTCTTTCATTTTATTTTTTCTACCTATATACTAAACAAATAGAAGCTAGATTACATGAAGAAATATGTGGCATCAAAATTGGAGGAAGTTTCATTAATAATATACAATGTGCAGTGGCATAAATTTGAATACTGAAAGTGAAGAGAATTAACTTATTGAAGATCAAAGCATTCAATATGAATTACACCACATAGTTAAACTAAAAATTTCACAACTGGACCAAGAAGCAGTGTCAGTAAAATAGATAAAATATTGATCTTTTCAAAAAATTCCTTTTATTTGAATTCATGATCAACACACATTTAAGCAGTAGTCAAGAACTCAAACAACAGGGGAGCTCTGGTGGCCTAGTGGCAAGAAGCTGCCCTGCAATCCCAGAGGTGCATGGTTTGAATCCACCAGATGCTCTGCCGGGAAAGGAGGGACAATCTCCTCCTGTACCTGTCAGATTCGATTTGACGGTACACAGACACACAAAATAATAATAAAATAAAATTAAATTAAAAAAAAAGAACTCAAACAACATGTTGTATTGGACAAATCTTCTCTTAAAAAATCTCTTTAAAGTGTTAAAGAGATACCACTTTGAGGACTAAGGTATTATCTGTCTCAAGCTGTAGCATTTTTAATCATCATATATACATAGAAACATATGAAACCTGGAATGAAAAAGAAATATCAAAGAATAATTATTTGAATTATTATGTTGGTAAAAAATGCTAACAATAAAATGGTCTGACAAAAGAATGAATACATCTGTCTTGTAAAAAAGTACATCATGAACACTTCTTGGAAGTGAAGATGTTGAGACTTCATCTTAAATACTTTGAGCACATTATCAGTAGATATAAGTTCCTGAAGAAAGATATCGTGTTTGGTAAAGGAGAGAGACAGTGAAGTAGAAGAAGACCCTTAAGAAGATGAATTGACAGGGTAGTTTCAGCAAAGGATTAAAAACATCGAGAACTGTGAAGATGATATAGTAGTAGTAGGGTATGTTTCATTTGATGTGCGTAGTATCACTGAGTTAGAACTGACTCAGTGAAACCTACCAATGAAAAACTAAATCAAGTTGTATAAATTTCATTATCAGACAACTGTAGCAGATAAACTGTAGGTCTGCCAACCTAAAGGCAGTTGGTTCAAATCTCCTGCTTTGTAGGAGAAAGATGAGCAATCTTCTCTGTGTAATTTACAGCCCCTGAAAACTTGATGATGAGCCAGTTACGAGTCAGTTCTGGTTCAACAGCACATAACAACAACAATAACAGTCATTACTACTACTAATTATTATTTAAGTGACAACTTGAAGGAAAAATCCCAGCAGGTTGGATTACTTTTCCCTCCTTTCTAAATATCTGTGTTACATATTTCCCTGATATGTTCTTTCATCTCATATAGTCAACTAGGTCCAACTTGATTAACATGCTTCACTCCAGCACAGACTGAATTCATGGTCCCATCACTTTCAACTAACGCTTTTCATTCTACTTTTCACAGTATACTTCCCAGACAAAAAGAGGTAGCTGGGTACTTTTATATCCGTTTGGAGTAAATTCTAGTGTGATTTGCTTGCCTACAGAACTTATCAGCTACTTTTAGGTTGGTACTGCTCTTATTTTTGATTTATGGTTCTCCATAATACCCCCTACACAGAGTAGATTCATGATTGATGGATTGCTTAGTTGTAAAAATGCGTTTGTTGAGTGTTCAGTGAGCCTAAGAATAAAGAAAATTTTCTGTCACAGCTAGGTTTTCTTATATCCCACTAGTGCTAATCATGGCATTCCTGTTGCTCTGCCTACTTGACATGTTTATTTCCTATCAGCCTTCACCAAGGACTACCGTTGATTTTTCATTGTCCTTCCTTTGGTTTTCTTTTTCTTCTCTCTCAAAAGTATGGAGATGTTTTTATGCTGCTTTTTGGTGGAAAATCCTAGCTTTGTGAAAATTTAGAGTTTAGAATAAAGAAACAAACAAACCTGGAAGTTGGCATCAGAATTTGACTTTTCCTTTTCTTACTGCTGCCACTGTCTTCACGTCTTTTTTATTCATTCCTCGTGCTTTTGTTAGTCTGTTCTTAGGCTGTAACTGTTTATAGTACCTTAAACTATTTTAATTCTTAAAAGTAAAGAAAATACTAATTTTATCTAAGGCAAAAAGTCATTTAATTATACTTCCTTAAGAATTGTTAAAAGCATTGAAAATATTTAACTGCCAGGTGAACTTCAGTAAGTAGCAAGATTAGGCAGTACAGTGCTCCAATTCAATGAATGGCAGACTGAATTTAAAGAATATATAAGTAAATGGAAGAGAAAATGTGATTAAATTGTCAGTCTTGTCAATGGTCAATTACTTTTCCCAAAAATACACTAATAGAGTTCCTCAAGCATTTTATTATGTTGTTTATCTCTTCATCACCTTTCTTTTTTGGACAAGTAAAGCTTTCAATATGTTTTCCCAAATAGTTTCTTATTTGTGAAGCAGAAATGGGGCTTCAAAAATTATGTAATTATTATTTGACAATGAAGTACTTAATATGCTGTTCTGATTTATCTTCCTAATAGAAATGCCAACCTTAAGATATTCAGCTATAGTATTTTCTCCTCAGACTGCGTAAAGTGGGGGTGGGGGTTCAAAATCAGTGTGAATAATTAGACAAATTGAATAGCAACTATTTAGAATTTTTGACATTATACAAGAGTGTGATAAAACTCGTTTTAGACTAAATTTAAAACCCAAAGAGAAGTTTAATCTTTTTAAAATTAATTTTTTAAAAAGAAAACATGGAAGAATGCCTTAGCAACACTATATTTGACAACACTTTCCTTAAAAAAAATCATAAAAAGAGTTGGAAAAATAAAAATTTGTAATCATTAAAATGAAAACATTTACTCTACAAAAGACACTACTAAGAAAATGGAAATGAACAAAATTAAAAAGTTGATCTAATTGTCCATCAGGATGTAGAACTACTTTATTGCTGGTAATAATTTAGAAGAGTTTATCTACTACGGAAAAACGTTAGTTTCTTTAAAAGTTAAATATATACACTAATCAACTCAGATCTTCACCCTACATATTTACCAGAGATAAATAAAAGTGTATCTCTAAAGATCTGTTCACAAATACACATGAGTTTTGTGATAGTAAAGGAAAACTGGTAGTCAAATTGTTTATAAAATGTGAATAACTTACAATAGTAACATATTATGAAATTATGCTCAGTAATGAAAAGGAAATCATTTGACGCTTGCAGAAGTATGAATTTGTTTTCAAAATAATTATGTTTAATGGAATAAACCAGATAAAACCAGTTGGTCCCATTTATGTACTATTGTATGAAAAATAAACTAATCTGTACTGACAGAAAGATCAATTGTTGTCTGGAGTTAAAGAGAGAAAGGTAATTATTAGAGGTGTAAGAAATTCTTGGGGATAATAAATACATGTATTAACTTAATTGTAATAGATACACAACTTCTACATTCAATATGGCAAAACTCATCAAATTGTATAAATACAGTTTACTACATTTCAATCATACTTCATCATAACTATTAACATTTTAACACTGTTGTTGTTGTTTTTATGTGCCGTCGAGTTGTTTGCGACTAAACCCTGCTCTATCCTGTGCCAATCACATTGCTCCTGACACACCCATCCTGATTACCCCCGTCACTGAATCAATCCACCTCATAGAGGGTCTTCCCCTCCTGCGCTGTCCCTCTACTCTACCCAGCATGATGTCCCTCTCTAAAGACCTGTCTCTCCTTGCAACATGTCCAAAGTATGTCAGACGAAGCCCCAGAATCTTTGCCTCCAAGGAGTAGCCTGGTTTAACGCTCTCTAGGATGAATCTGTTTGTTTTCTTGACAGTCCATGGTACATTCAATACTCTTCTCCAGCACCACAGCTCAAAGGCGTCAATTCTCCTTCTGTCCTGCCTAGTCATTGTCCAGCTCTCTGATGAGTAACAAGTGATTGCAAAGACTATGGCCTGTATCAGGTGCACCTTTGTCTCCAAAGAGACACCGTTGCTCTTGAGTACTTTAGAGAGGTCCCTAACAGCAGACTTTCCCATGGCAATACATTTTTTTTTATTTCCTGGCTGCTGGTGCCAAGAGTGTTGATCATGGAGCCGAGCAAACTGAAGCTGTGAACAATCTCAATCTCTTCGCCATCCATCCTGATGCTACCAATTGGTCCAGTGGTGAGAATGTTTGTCTTCTTGACGTTGAGCCTCAGTCCATACTGAAGGCTGAAGTCCTTGACCCTCTGCAGTAAGTGCATGAGGTCCTCCTCAGTTTCAGCGAGCAAGGTTGTGTCATCTGCATAACGCAGATTGTTGATAGATCTTCCACCAATCCTAACACCACGCATCTCCTCATAGAGCCCAGCCTCTCGGATAATCTACTCTGCATACAGGTTGAAAAGGTATGGAGATAGGACACATCCCTGGCTCACACCCTTCCCAATTTTGTACCATTCAGTGTTGCCCTGCTCTGTTCTGATGACTGCCTCTTGGTCCAAGTATAGGCTTCGCATTAGCACGATTAAATGTTCTGGGATTCCCATTCCTCTCAGAGTCAGCCACATTTTGTTATGATCCACACAGTCAAATGCCTTTGCATAATCAATGAAACACAGATAGACATTCTTCTGGTATTCTCTGCTTTCAGCTAAGATCCATCTAACATCGACTACAATATCCCTAGTACCATGACTCCTTCTAAACCCAGCCTGGACTTCTGGCAGTTCTCTGCTGATGGACTGTTCCAGTCGTTTTTGGATAATCACAGAAAATATCCAAGGGAGCTCTGGTGACCTAGTGGTAAGAAGGTGTGCTGCAATCCTGAAGGAATGTGGTTCAAATCCATCAGCTGCTCCACAGAAGAAGGATGGGGCAATATCCTCTACTTGTTTAACTGCCTGAAAACCTGCCAAGGAATCAACAGTGCATCAATCTCAGAGTAACAACAACAATAAAAATCCCACTTGCCATATTTAATGCATTCTTGAGAAATACAACGTTTACCAAACTATTCATTTCATCACATATTTCTGAAAAGTATCATGTTTATGTCCTTTTAGAACAGTGTGATAAATTGAATTTTATCACCTAAAGTATGGATAAGCTTGGTTAGGCAGTGATTTTCAGTAGTTAGCTCTTTATGCAATGATATCATCACCTCTCTCAATTTCATCAGCACTTTAATTCTAAAGAGATTATGGTGGGCTATAATACCTTTCCTCAGATGACAGGGATGACCATCACAGGGTATGACCTGCATTATATTTTATGTTATAAGAGATAAAAGGAGACAGAATTGAGCAGAGAGATATACTACCACCAAGAAAGAAGAGCAAAAAGAAAGAAACCTGCAATAATTGATGGGCTGCCAACTGAGATATTTCAACAAACATATGCAAAGGTAGAAGCAGACATTCATCTATGACAGAACATCTGGAAAACAACTACCTATCCAACCAAATGAGATGGCAATATTTGGGTATATTATAAACAAAGATGATGACATATAATTCAGAAAATATAGAATGTTGTCAGTAACATCACATTCAAGTAAAATTTTACTGAAGAAAATGAAAAAAATAGTTGCAGTGGTATATTGGCAAATAATTTCTAGAGAATACAGAACAGAATATTCTAAGGGATATCATTGCTGATTTAATATGCATCTTGTTGCAGAACAGAGAATACCAGAAGATATTTAACTGTGTTTTGGAATTTTGGAAAAGGAATTTTATTACAGGAATAATTTAAAAATTATGTATAAAATAAAATTATGACTTTCAGAAACCTTAATTTTACCCATAGAGAATATATACACAGACCAAGAAGCAGTAAATTAAACAGGACTAGAAGATATTGTATGGTTCAAAATCAAAAAAAGTTAACATCATCAGAGATGTATCCACTCACTGTACTTTTTCAAACCATAACCTGAAGAAATAATCTAAGAAATTGAATTCTATGAAGAAGAATATGGCATTGGGATTGGAGGAAGGTTCATCAACAACTTGAGATATGCAAATAACACAAAAGTGTTTGCTGAAAGTAAGAAGGACTCGAAGCACTTATGATGAAGATAAAAAATTCAGCCTACAGTATGAATTATACTTCAACATAATGGAAATAAAAATCATCACAAAAGGCCCAGTAACATTATGAAAATGAAAATATTGAATCTGTCAAACAATTTATTTTGTTTATGCTCATGGAAGAAGCAATAAAAAGCCAAAGGCCTAATGGATTAGGCAAATATGCAAAAGAGCTTTTTAAGGTGTTAAAAACAAAGATGTCACTTTGACATAAACTACAACTGACATAGCCATGCTATTTTAAATTGTCTCCCATGCAAGCAAAACTAGATAATAACGAAGGCACAAGGAAAATTGATGCCTTTGAGTTGGATAAAGAAGAATGATGGTGATGGTAGAGATGTGATGCCAGCATGGATGGTCCTCATTCTGTGACCTCTTTTGCATATAGCTTGGATTTCTGGTTGTTCCCTAATAAGCCAGTCATTTCTAAATAATCTTCAATGAGATTTTACTTGCATAATATAAATAATTTGATAATCTCCAAGTACTGTTGTATAAAAAGATCAAGGACCCCATGGGAAAGCGATATCTGATCTTTACCAACTTCACAAAGGGGAACTGTCCTGTAAATAACATCAACAGCACAAAACTAATTCCCGTGAAATCAGACGTATCTTCCACATTCCCATACTTCTTTCTACACATCTCAGAGCCAACCTTCCTGCTTTTCTGGGTCCAAATCCCAATGTTATAGCTCATGGAACACACAGAACCATATTGTAGTAATTAGAAGTTTGTAATCCAGATTAATAGCAGAATTCAGTCAGGACAGCTTCTCAGCATTGAGCCTATGGGCATAGTAAGGCCAATATTACTAAATTATCACTCAGCATTGAGCCTACGGGCATAGTAAGGCCAATATTACTAAATTCTCACTCTTGCCAGTATTGGCTCAGAAGATCCCTCACACACACCTCCAGTTGTCCAGCAAACTGGGGCAAAGGCATTTAGCTTAGCTCTAGTTCTGTCCATGGGTAGTGGGGAAACAGTTCCATCTCATGTTAATTCTCTTGTTCTCTGCTTCAGCCATGTCTGCTGCTGCTTTAAGTGTAACTGGCACATGAATGTCTGGTCCTAAAGAGCCTCCACTGCACGCTTACTTCTCCTTTTCTGATGGTGAGAGACTCTCTGTTGCTGGAATGTTCAAATTGATTGGCAAGACTGGCCAACCCCCTTGTAATTGGTGAGACAGTCAAATGTCCTTGTTAATAGGCTAAAGCATCCTAGTCCAATATTCCTGCCAATTCACATGGCAGAGTCAAGATCCATGGCTAGGAATATCATATTAAAAAATAAACTTCACATGTCAGTTTAATTATTTTTTTAAGGGACACAATATGAATTTCTGTCAATTGGATGGGTCAGTGTCTTCCAAACTCAAATAGAATAGTAAGTGTCTTCAAGGCTACGAATTTTCACATTTCATTAAAATGTTTTTTGCTTTGTTTTCTTGAGCTATAATTTGAAATTTTATGTCCAGCTCTCTTATTTGATCATTTCATTATTTGATTTACATTTTCAACGCTTGAGAACAAGTTTTGGGATCTCTTCACACATCCATTTCTCTCTCTTTTTTTAAATTTTCCATTATTTCACTACCTCTAAAAATCTACTGGAGGGTCAGCGGTGAGTCAGTTCTGGCATGATGGTACAGAATAACAATTTTTTGTGACCTTTTGCTTTCTTCATATATGATGGCCTTAATGACATACCACAATGTGTTTTGGTTTTTGGTCATTAGTGTTCAATGAATTAAATCTGTAATTGAAATGGTCTCTAATTGCAAATAGGATATACTCAAAACTCATATTTTGGATCATGTAAACGTGTTTAAATTTCCAGTTTCAATTTGAACTTGCATATTAACAACTGATAACCTGTTCCATGGAGAGAAAGACCCTCGATGAGATGGATCGATTCTGTGAGTGGAGTTGTGGGAATGAATGTGTTTGAGGTTGGCACAGGATAGAAAGGTGTTTGTGGCTCCTGTACATAGGGTACTATGAGTCGCAGGCGACTCGGTGGCACATAACAACAACAACAACGACCTCTTCCACAGAAAGCCTCCAGTCTTGGTATAACTGTTGATAATGAGTTTTCCATTGTCTCTTTCTACACATGCAATTTGATTCTGTGTTCTTCATTTTGCAAGGCACAAAAAAATGTTATCATGAAATATCAAGCTCATTTTTATTGTCAGGGCTGTATTTCACAAATGTTAAACCTTTTTCTTTGTTTCTAAATTTTAAATTCCAGTTGTTGTTGTTGTTGTTATGTGCTGTCGAGTCGTTTGTGACTCATAGCGACCCTATGTACAACAGCCCTAAACCCTGCTCCATCCTGTGCCAATCTCATTGCCTCTGACACACCCATCCCAAGTACCCCAGTCACTGAATCAATCCACGCCATAGAGGGTCTTCCCCTCCTGCGTTGTCCCTCCACTCTGCCCAGCATGATGTCCCTCTCTAAAGATCTGTCTCTCCTTACAACATGTCCAAAGTGTTTCAGGCAAAGCCCCAGAATCCCTGCCTCCGAGGAGCAGCCTGGTTTAACCATCTCTAGGATGAATCTGGTTGTTTTCTTGGCTGTCCATGGTACATTCAATACTCTTCTCCAGCACCA
>NW_006399937.1:4841066-4872066 GCF_000299155.1 Elephantulus edwardii | reverse complement strand
CAAGGAACTCATGCAATATTATTCAAAATGGGTGACCCTGGAGGACATTATGCTGAGTGAGGTATCTCAGTCACAAAGGGACAAATGCTATATGGTTTACGGCAATACGTTTTTTTATTTCCTGGCTACTGGTGCCAAGAGTGTTGACCATGGAGCCGAGCAAACTGAAGCTGTGAACAATCTCATTCTCTTCGCCATCCATTCTGATGCTACCAATTGGTCCAGTGGTGAGAATTTTTGTCTTCTTGACATTGAGCCTCAGTCCACATTGAAGGCTGCAGTCTTTGACCCTCTGCAGTAAGTGCATGAGGTCCTCCTCAGTTTCAGCGAGCAAGGTTGTGTCATCTGCATAACGCAGATTTTTTGATAGATCTTCCACCAATCCTAATACCACGCTTCTCCTCATAGAGCCCTGCCTCTCGGATAATCTGCTCTGTATACAGGTTGAAAAGGTATGGAGACAGGACACATCCCTGGTGCACACCCTTCCCAATTTTGAACCATGCAGTGTTCCCTTGCTCTGTTCTGACGACTGCCTCTTGGTCCAAGTATAGGCTTCGCATTAGCATGATTAATATGCATGTAGTTGCATATTTAAACAGTTTTAGACTGCTTGGTAATAATCCTGTTTCTTCATTTTTGGCTTTAGTGGATAGAAAACATATTTTCATAATAGTTATGTTAAAAGGTGTTCTTTGTATGGCTATGGATATTATCTTTTTTAATGACAGCACTGTATTAAAGGTTGTTACTGTTGTTAGGCGCTATCAGTTTGCCTGTGGCTCATAGTGACCCCATGGACAACAACTCTGGACCCTGCTCTATCTTGAGGCAATTTCATTGTTTCTGATACACCTGCCCCCTTCTCCCAGTTACTGAGTCAATCTATCTCATTCAGAGTCTTCCTCTCTTATGCTGTCCTTCCACCTTTCCAAGCATAACATCCCTCTTCAAAGACGGGTCCCTTCTGGCAACATGCCCTAAGTACATCAGATAGATCTTCAAAATTCTTGCCTCCAAGGAGCAACCTGGTTTCACTGTCTCCAGGATAAACGTGTTTATTCTCTTAAAGTCCATAGAATATTCAATACTCTTGTCCAACACCACAACTCAAAACCATCAATTCTTTCAGGTTAGATCTACTTAAGATGGATGTGAGGCCATTTCTCTTTAATTTTTTTTTTCATTCCAGGCATACTAAACCATAAGATTTTTCAATTCAAAATGGCAATTACTGGTCAATTTCAGCTCATTTCACATAGATCCTAACTTAAAGGAAGGAATAATAGGCAAACGTCTGTGTTTTATTGACTATGCAAAGGCATTTTACTGTGTGGATCACAACATACTATGGAAAATATTGAGAATAATGGGAATCCTAGAACACTGGTTTTGCTCACATGAAATCTATATACCTAGACCAAAAAGCTATTGTGCAAACGGAACAGGAAAACCTTGCAAAGTTTTAGACAAGGGAGGGTGTGTGTCTGGGTTATATCCTGTTCCATACCTATTCAATCTATATGCTGAGTAGATAATTCATGAAACTAGACTTTATGAAGAATGAGGTATCACGATTAGTGAAAGACTCAAGAACAACCTATGTTATGCACATGACATACCTTGCTTGGTGAAAGTGAGCGGAACCTGAAATGCTTGCTGAAGAAGATAAAAGAGACTATAGCCTTCAATAGGGATTAAATCTTAACATCAAGAAAACAAAGATCCTTAGCACTGTATCAACAGGCAACATGATAGATGGACAAATTATTGACACTGTCAATGATTTAAACTTACTTTGATCCACAATCAATATCCTTGGTACCAGGAGTCAGGAGATCAGGAGACACATTGCTTTGGACCAGTCTGTTCCTAGGGACCTCTCCAAAATACCGCAGAGCAATGATGTTAATTTGAAGACTAAGATGTATCTGATTCAGATAACAAGTTTTGATGCCAGAGAAGAGTACTGAATGAACTCACAAAGAATGAACTGGTACGTCCTGGACTAAGTGAAGCCAGAGTGCTCATTGGAAGTGAAAATGATGAAACTTCATCCCTCATGCTTTGGGCACGTAACTAAGATGGCTATTCCTTGGAAATGGATATCATGCTTGAAAAGGTGAAGGATCAGTGGAAGGCAGAAATATCCCTAAGTAGATATATTGATACAGTGACTGCAGCAGTGGGCTCAAGTGTCTCAGAGATAGTGAGGTTGGTGCAGGGTAGGATAGAAATCAGATCTGTAGTTCATAGGGTCGACAGCCCCTAACAAAGATTATAGTTGCCTAGAGATTACCAACAAAGATTGCTATTTCTTAGAGATTGTCTAGAAACATCCATATTTATATTTTCCACTTCATTTTTATTCATTTTCATATTTTCTAGATTTCATATTACATGATTATTATTACATTTTGATTATTAATGAATGTTTGCATCTTTTTCTCTTAATTTTTTCCTCATTAACAAATGAAGGTTTTTCATTGAATGAAAGCTTTACTCTGTCTGGATAGTTAATGTAGACTGTATTTTGGGGAAACAGCACTTCCCTTGCATTTTGTGTCTTCTAACCTGAAGTATTCATCTTCCCTCTGTGATGGACAATGTTCCAACGAAATTAATAGAATGTTCAGGATAATTGTTTCAAAAGTGGATAGTAAGGGCTATTTCATAGTCTATTTTAGCTGGAAACTCCACTGAACCTGTCTACCATGGATAACCCTTACGGTACCAGAGCCATAGCTTCCAGCACCACAGCAGCATGCAATTCACCACAGTACGGAAAGCTGATGGGCAAGTGGAGGTTATCTCTTCTATTACCAAGTTTCTTTCTGATTTTGTTCTAAGTTACATCAATAAGCATTGACTAAATACCTGAAGTTTGACTTCAATACTACTAAATCAAGAATGTGAAGATAAATATTGACAGAATTGTCATCACTTCTTGAAAATATAAGACAAAAAAAGATCTTTATTATCTTGATGAACTCAATATGAAATGAGAACCTAGATGTTTCTTACTAATATTAAGCATATGGCTAGTTATTTTTAAACTTACAGGGTTCTGACTCTAGAACCAATTTCAGTTACTTCCTTCTCTTTTTTACATAAAAACCATGTTAGATTTAATTGAATCTACAATGTATATATTTTCCAAAAATATAGACCCTTGTGTTTGCAATGATAGGAAACCCACCTTGGAGTTGTCTATTTACTTAATCATTAGTACTATTTATTTCTTCTTACTAATAAACCAAAAGCTTAGCATATATACTCCATTACTTTTTCCATCCAAGCAAAATACTTTTAAGAAACATCTACTTGGTATTATTTCTAAATATTATTATGACTAAATTTCATAGTCAAATTGTAGTTCATGGAGGACATCCAAGGTAGGTGAAAATATCAAGGATTGACTATTTTAATTCCAGATAGATTCCAAGAGACTATATTTTTACACAGATATGGTTACTCTAAGATGATGATTGTAAAAAACCAAAAACAAAAATCCCACTTTTTCTCCAATAAGAAAATATGTGCTCCGTACTTTGTCAGTGACTTAAGGGAAGAAAACAAATTACAGATAGCTTTTAAAAATACTAAAGCAGAGAGTTAATACACAGGATCTGGACCTCAAGAAAGAAAAGGAGTATTACCAGACACATAGCATAAGATAGTTATGGAAATGAAAGTATAGAAAGTCAACTGAGAGTTTTCAATTCTCAGTGAATTCCTGTTGGAAACCTCATAAAACATGTGTAGGGGTAAGAACCAAAACAAAGTAATAATGTGGAACAGATGTGTTCCTCAGAAACAAATAGATAAATCAAAGAATATCAGAGCAGTCATATCTGGGTTTATTTACTACAAAATTTCAGTGAACCAAGTTATCTTTGTTTAGTTAACTTTATTTGTTTACTGTTGATAGCTCATCAGGAAGAGGTGAGCCGGTGTCTGTTGGGGTTAACTCGTGGTAGTGATGTATAAAGCAGATATGATGGAAGGTTGAGAATGGATTCAGGTTATTCTACAATGTTAATAGGAGTGTCCCTAAATTGTTCAACTAAGGGCTACCTAGTTTTTAGAAATCCAATTAGATATAGACTCAATTAATAGACTCCAAGAACGGGAAGTATTTCAGGAACTGGTGCTTATAAAGAAAGTGAACTACTATTAACCAAAGTAAAGGATTATGGTAAAGGCTTGATAAAGAGATGAAAAGTGTGTGTGTGTGTGTGTGTGTGTGTGTGTGTGTGATTATTGCCATGATCCCAAAATGATTTACAATTAGTTCTACTGTACATCATTACTAATGTGCATCTGAAATGAGTGAATTATAGAGGCTAAGATAATGGTAGAAGTAGAGTCCTGGCAGCCCTCAGATTGTGATTAAATTGCTTTTTTAAAATTTGTCTATTGTTGAAACGTGTTTGTAAATCAGAATAGCTAGATAGGGTTTTCATCTAAAGTAATAGAGCCAATGTTTGCCTTAGGTATGTAGCACTCCTTTTTTGCCTTATAAAATAAACATTTCCAGATACATTAAAATATCTCTCACACAATAATGTAGTAGTAACAACAATAGCACTAACAGTGTTTTCAATGAGCAACACAAAGTTAATACTCATTTATTTTTTTAACAATTTCATGCATTATAAATTTTAACATAATAGTATTTAAGAAATGTTAGTTGTACAATTTAGTTATATATAAACCCTATGTTCAAAACTCAAGGGCTGCCAGAAAATAGAAATAATATAAGGAAAAGATTATATTCATGAGAGGAGTCCTGCTGTAATAGTTTGGTGTTTGACTGCTAATTAAAAATTGTGATGGTTCAAACCCACATAGAGGCTACATAGAAAAAAGACCTGGATATTTGTTCTTGTAAAGATTAGTACAGTAAATGCCGTGTCATATGGGGATTCTATATGAGTTAAAATTAATTCAAAGACACCTAAAAACCACAACATACCCATTAAAGAAATGTCAGATACAGATAGATAAACATGGACATAACTGGTCTTCTAAGAATGCTAAAGAAAATTACATACACTTCAGAGATAAGTATTGTATAAAAATCATAGTCTACAAAGAACTATAGCTTTGAGAAGGTTAACAAAATAGTCTTACCCCACCACATTATCCCAAAATTTCCAAGAAGAGTAAATAAGAAAGTAAGGAATCTAGGAAAGTGTAATGCTAAAGTGAAAAGTAAATTTTCTGTTAAAGTTACGAGATGAATGAAACACTAATGGAAAAGTTTCAAATTACAGATTTCTTTGCTTGAGATGTAGTATGAACCTTAAAGAGTTAAGAATATGATATTTACAAACCATTTATACATAAAAACTGATTTCTACAAAACGTATTACCTTAAATAAAATGGTTCGTAATATCAAACAAGCACTTTTTTAAAAATATTGTGATGGCTTCCATAACTCCTTGACTTGTACGAGAACGTAGTCCACCTCTTAATGTTCTTCAGGCTGTCATTAACGCTATTTTTAGTGAACGTCATTGTATTAGGCTTAACTTTTCTTCTTATTAACCACTGTAATCATGCCTTATAATTGCACATACATATACTTCAGGAGCTAGTGGTACATTAAAGAAAAGAAAAATAGCCACAACAGAAGATAAAGGTGAAATCATAAAGCTATTGGAAAAGGTTGAAATACTATTGATGATTAAAAAAAGTGATAGGCTGCAGTCAAGATCAAGGGTAATTTTTAAGGATAAAATGAGAATAATGGAACATATGAAAAGCTCTTCTCAGATGAAAGCTGTAATTATAAGTAAGCACCACAGTAGGATAATTATTGAGATGGAAAGACTATTGTTAATTTGGTTAGACAATTCAAATTAACATACAATTTTTAGCATTAATTAGGCCAAGAAAAGGCTTTAAGGTACCTCTGTAATTTGAAAACTGCATGTGCATCAAACGGAGGTGATAATGATAAAAAAGTTCCTTTTTCCCCCCAGTTTGACATTTATTTCAATAGAGAGTGTTGTTTTGGCGTTCTTTCCCCAAATTATTTTATTTTATATTTGTTTTCATGGAAGATTTGTATCTATTGTCTATCATTCGTGTACATTGTTTTCCACATATTCTTACACTCACAAATGTTTTTCAAATGATCATTTTGTACATTGTGCTTTATAAAATTAATTACCAGTGATTTATACTTTTCATTATCCCATCTTTTCGGGTCCCCATTATATCTTTCCTGATGCCTTAATCCCTATCCTCCATTCACTATTCTCTGCTTTCCTAATGATTTCCTCTGTCTCCCACTGTCTGTTCCTCTTCCTCCCTCTGCTTCTCCTTTTGGAATTTTACCCACATCTTACTAATTATCCTTCCATTTTTACAACATTGGACTTGCACAGTTTTTATCCTTATGCAATTGAGTTAGTTCACTCAACATAACCCTCTCTAGATTTTCACATGTTATACAATATTTTACAAAATCATTGTTCCTCAGTGCTGCATAGTATTCCATTGTGTGATGTCCCTGATTTATCAATTCATTTTTTAGCTGATGGACATTTGGGCTGTTTTTATTTTCTTGTTATTGTGAATAATGCTACTATGAACATAGATGTAAAAATCTCTGCATGAGCCTAAATTCTGTTGTATTTGGGGTATATGCCTGACAGTGAAATAGCTGGGTCATATTGGATATCTTTGTTCAGTTTTTTGAAGAAAGACCTAACTGTCTTCCAGAATGCCCAAAACATAAAGATCACAAGAGACAAAATGGGATCAAACTTAGAAGGCCTAGCCTTCTGAATAAATTAGCTTTCAAACATCACCAGAAATGCACAACTGACAAAATTGACAAATGGGACCTTCCAAAAATTAAATCCCTGTATGCATCAAAAACTTTTTCCAGTAGAGTAGGAAGAAAATCTACAGACTGGGAAAAAAAAAACATTTTACAGTGGTATCTCTGACAAGGATCTCATAATGTAATTTTACAAAATACTGCAGAGCCTCTACAAGGAAAAGACTGATAAGCCAATCATAAAATGGGGAAAATACCTGGAAAAACGGTTCACAAAAGGAGACCTTCTGATGGCCAACAAACACGTGAAGAAATGCTCAAAATCACAGGCAATCAGAAAGATGCAAATTAAAACCACTATAAGATACCATCTCACTCCAGTAGCAGGGGCCAAGGACTGCAAGTAATAAACAGGAAAGAATATAGAGAGATTGGAACTATCTTACACTGTTGATGGGATGGTAAACTGGTACAACCACTACGAAAGATAAAGAAATTCTTACAAGTAGGCATTAACTCAATCATTTCAACTTTAGGACAAATTTACACAGTATAAAAGGGCAAGACTAATGCAGTAATGAGTTTCAGTGTGTCAGAGATTGTGATGATGACAGCATATAGGACAGTGTTCAGATTGGCTATTCATAGGGTCGCTGTGAGTCATATTTAACTTGATGACACCAAACAACAACTACATAGCACAAGGTGAAGCAGTGTATTATGATTTAGGTGTTGTGAGTGATTTTGCCACAACGTTCATACTAATTACTGGAAAGGGGATTACTTCCAGTGCAAATACTTAATGTAGATTGGAGGTAAAGAAAGAAGCTATAAAACAATTTATATTTTAAAAAGAATATAAATCTGGACAAAAAGTGTGGAAGAATAGATTCATTCTTATTGGTTGGGTAATTTTGGTCTTTGCTTGTGTATTTCTAGCTAAATCCAAGAAGACTTCATATTATTAATGTTGTTTATCAAGTTGAATATGACTCACAGTGACCCTGTGAACAAGAAATCTAAACCCTGTCATTATCCTGTGCTATCCACATCGTCTCTGACACATGCACAGTATATAGCCCACTGCGCAGTCACTGTGTCAATCCATTTTATTAAGGATTTTCTACTTGTTCGCTGACCCTCTACCTTTCAGATGAATAGTATGTGATTGAAAAAATTATGGACCAAATAAGGCACATTTTAGCCTTTAAACTGACGTCATTGTTCCTTAGTATTTTGAAAATGTCCTTAACAGCAGACTTTTCTAGGGCAGCGCATCTTTTGATTGTGCATCCAAGTAAGTTGGAGTTATTGACAATTTCAATCTTTTCTCCATTTGTTATGATGGTGCTTATCAGACTAGTGGTGAGTAATTTTGTTTTCATGGTGTTGAATGTAATCCATATTCAAGGCTGTAGTCTTTGATCTTCTGCAGCGAGTGCTTCAAGTTTTCTTCACATTCAGCAAGCCAGATTGTGCCATCTGCATAACACAGGTTGTTGATGAATCTTCCTCCAATCATGATGCCACATTTTTCATCATAATATGCTTCTCAAAACATTTGCTCTAGGTATAGATTCAATAGATGTGGAGAAATAATATAGCACTGAAGCAAACCTTTTTTATTTAAAGCCATGCAGTGTTTCCTTGCTCTGTTCAGACAACAGCTTCTCGGTCTAGGTATAGATTTCCTAGGAGCACAATCAAGTGTTCTGGGACTCCATTCTTGTCAAGATTAGCCATAATTTGTTACAATTGAAAGTCAAAAGCCTTTACACAGTAAAAAAAAATGCACTTATAGATAATCTTCTAATATTCTCTCCTTTTAACCAAGATCCATCTAACATCAGGAATGATAGTCCTGGTGCTTTGATGTTTCTAAATTTGTTTTGAAATTCTGGCAATTCTCTGTCAATGTACTTTGTAATAATTTTTGGAAAATCTTTACCACCATTTTCGTTGCATATGATATTATTCAATAATTTACACATTTTGTTGGATTATCTTTTTCTGGGAACAAATATAGATCAATTCTAGTCAGGTGTCCATTTACTTGTCCTCTAATTTCTTGGTACAGATTACTGAGCCACTCCAGGGCTGCATCTGTCATTTGAAATGTGTCAATTGAGATCTCATCAATTCCTAGGGCTTGTTTTTTGCTAATACCTTCAGTGAAGCTTGAACTTCTTCAACATCACTGACTTGTTTCTATTCTACTTCCTGAAATAGTATGATGTCGGTCAGTTATTTTTGGTACAGTACTGTGTCTATTCCCTCTGTCTTCTTTCAGTTCTTTTTGGATCACTCAAGATTTTGGCCATAGCTTCTATTGGTATTGTAACTAAAAGCCTCAGTTTGTTTGGGGATTTTTTTTAATTATTTTATATAGGTTTGCTTACAAAGTTTTTATTCATAAGCTTTTTTTTTTTAATTTGAGAAATGTTGAACGACTTCTTCAGTTTTTATTCTCAAAATCTTGAGTTATGATTTCCATCTCTGAATTCCATTTGAATCATTTTGTCCTGCCATTGAACATT
Organism: Elephantulus edwardii; assembly: GCF_000299155.1. Classification (NCBI taxonomy): domain Eukaryota; kingdom Metazoa; phylum Chordata; class Mammalia; order Macroscelidea; family Macroscelididae; genus Elephantulus; species Elephantulus edwardii. Next base: position 4,862,732 of record NW_006399937.1, on the reverse strand, counting down.
TTTTCTCAACCAGGAAAATTATTTTAAAGAGTTATTTTATGTGTAGCAATTCATTTTTTGTTGTTGTTGTTGTTGTTGTTAGCTCTATTCTGTGCCAATCTGTGTCTCTGACACACATACCTCCATTACCCCAGTCACTGAATCAATCCATCTCATGGAGGATTTTCCTTTCCTGCGCTATCTCTCCACCATTCTAAGCATGATGTTCCTCTCTAAGGCCTGGTCCCATCTTGCAACATGTCCAAAGTCTGTCAGACGAAGCTTCAGATTTCTTGCCTCCAAGAAGCTGCCTGGTTTCACCCACTCTAGGAAGAACCTGTTCATTCTCTTAGCAGTCCGTTGTATATTCAATACTCTTTTTCAACATCACAGCTCAAAGGCATCCATTTTCCTTCTATCATCTCTAGTCATTATCCAGCTCTGATGCACAGCAAGTGATTTCCTGTATCAGGCACATCTTAGTCTCCAGACTGACATCATTGCTCTTCAGTACTTTGGAGAGAGGTCTCTGACAGCAGCCTTTCCCAATACAATTCGTCTTTTAATTTCTTGGCTGCTGGTACCAAGAGGGTTGACTGTGGATCCAAGCAAACTAAAACTGTTAACAGTCTCAACCTATGCACCATCCATCATTATGCTGCCAATTGGCCTAGTGGTGAGAATCTTTGTTTTCTTGATGTTGAGTTTCAATCTATATTGAAGGCTGCAATCCTAGACCTTCTGCAGCAAGTGCTTCAGGTCCTCCTCAGTTTGAGCAAGCAAGTTTATGTCATTTGCATAACACATATTGTTGATGAGTCTACCTCCAATCCTGAAGCCACACTGCTCATCATAGAGCCCAGCCTCCCAGATAATCTGTTCTGCATATAGATTGAGAAGCTATGGAGATAGGACACATACCTGGTAAACACCCTTCCCAATTTTGAACCATGCAGTGTTTCTTTGCTCTGTTCTGATGACTGCCTTCTGGTCCAGGTATAGGTTTTGCATAAGTATGATCAAGTGTTCGGGGATTCCCATTCTTCTCAGAGTCAGCTACAGTTTGTTGTCATCCACACAATCAATCCCTTCTCTGTTACCTCCTGATTTCAGCCAAGATTCATCTAACATTAGCCACAATATCTCTAGTACCATAACCTCTTCTAAACCCAGCCTGCACTTCAGGCAGTTCTCTGTGCTGCTTCAGTCTTTTTTGGATAATCCCCAGGAGAATCTTGCTTGCATGTGATATCAATGATATTGCTCAATAATTTCCACACTCTGTTGGATCACCTTTCTTCAGAATGGAAACAAATATAGATCTCTTCCCTCAGTTGGCCAAGTGGTTGTTCTCCAGATTTCTTGGCACAACTTAGTGAGCACATCCTAGTAAGCATCTGTTTGTTGAAATGCAACAATTGGAATACTGTTAATTCCTGGGGCTTTCCCCCCCCCAAATTCTTTCAGAGAAGCTTGAACTTTTTTCCTTCAACACCATAAGCTCTTGCTCATATGTTGTTTAATGAAATTCTTCTGTGTCCACCAATTCTTTTTGGTACAAGGACTCTGTAGACTCTTTCCATCTTATTTTAATATTCCATGGATCATTTAATATTCTGTCCAAAGTATTCTTAAGTATTTTTACTTGAGGCTTGAATTTGTTCTTCAGTTCCTTCAGCTTAAGAAATGCTAAGCGACTTTGGCCCCTTTGATTTCCTGACTCCATCTCTTTGCACATTTCAGTATAATAGCCTTCACCTCAAAGTAAAGGTCATATTTTAATCTCCCTCTTAAAATTACACTGCTATTTAAACCAATGAATCAGATAATTATAGCCTTCTTTCACTCATTCACTTACCCACAACCATTGAACTGGCTCAAAACTTATCCTTCATTGCACTTTTTAGAGGCTGGAACTCTAACAGGAGACTATTCCTCTTTCTCTCACTGAGACCCAACTAGATTTGAACTTACATAGACATGTAAACTTTGCATCATAAGTGCAATTCCCTGTGTACTACACCTTCAGTATTCCTTTCACAGGCTTCTTTAAATCCTAGAAATTATATCAGACCTTTTCACTAGCAGTCAGAGTATACAAAATGATGTGATTAGCTTAAGAGTGATCTGGCAGAATTGTAGCATCTATAATGCTATAAAATATTGCTGATTTTGAGGATGAGATGAACAATGAAATATAAGATAAGTGTGAAATAAATTGTGTTTCTAATTCACATAGCCTTTCAGAGGGTTAGAGCTGATAATTCAAGGCCACTAACAAAGCTAGGTAAACTGATTGATGTTCATAGTCAACTATAGCTAGGTATCAGTGAAAATTTCATAATGTAGTAGAGTTACGTGACTCCAACACCAAATACTAACCAAAAAATAAAATCAGTATCTAAAAACTCTTAAGTCAAAGAGGTTATGGAGAAAAGAATGAGCTAAAACTATTTTTCTCATTGATGAAGGGATAACAAAGGCAATGGAGCAAAATCCCAGTACAGAAAAAAAATCACCAAAATTTTCTCTAGTTTTATAGAGGATCTTGGAGCTAAAAGCTATTTGTAAAGATTAAAGAAAAGCTCTATAAAAGTCTCCCTTGGTTTCTACTCCAATAATAGAAATTGACTTCAGAAGTAACAGAATCAGACTGAATCATGGCTCACAAGTACCAAGTTCCTTCTCTCCATTTTCAAGGATACCCATCAAATATCTCTCTATCAAATAGCTCTTTCTCAAATATCTTCTTTTACTTCAATTTATTGTTAATTTTAACATTATGTTACCTCATGAATGTCTGTCAGTTATGCAAGTCATTTATGAAACTAGAATTAAGTGATAACCTTTAATTTATACTCATGACATATTTTCCTTTCTATCCAAACTATTTTGGAACATTTTCTTTCTTTTCTTTTTTTCTTTATCATGTATTTCTACCCTGATGATTCAAACACAGTAATGATTGTGAGAATGGCAAAGAATTAAAGTGTTTCATTCTGTTGTACAAAGGGTCAATATGTTGTTATTCTTATTTCTGTGTGCTCTTGAGTCTTAACTACAATTCACAACAACCCTATGAGCAACGAATCAAAACCCTGTGCCATCTTCACAATCACCTCTGCCAAATTCAAACGCATTGTTGTAGTCACTGTGCCAAATCAATTCATCGAAAGATTTCTTCACTTTCCCTTACCCTTTGCTGTAAGAACGGCCAACATCATCATGATAGCTGTTGCTATGTTTGAACTCCTTATTGGATCTTGCGTGTCAGTCATCCTAATGAGAGGCTTTTTTTTCCCTTGATGTTCTTTGTCAAGAATACTGTTCTTCTCCAGGGACTGATGCTTTCTAAAACCATGTCCACAGAACATGAGATATCTTATCTGCTTGAATCATTCTTCTGTTTTCTCATTGCCCTCAAGTTAGAATCATTTCATAGCTGACTTTTCATTGAATTTCTGAGGTTATAAATTACAAAGGAAGATATGGACCATCTTTCCACTACAGAATCCTTGGTAGATTAAAACCTCCGGAAAAAAGCCACCTTGGGGCAGCTGGTGGACTTAAAACATGTGCATTCAAGATTTCAATCCGCTTCTTATCCTTCACCAATGTTGTAACTGAAATAAATCCATTCTCTTTTAATTTTCTTTATTTGTTATCCAGTTTTCAAATTCAAATGAGACAAGTGAAAATATCACAGCTTGTTTCAAACTTAATATTTTCACAATGTTGCTCCAAATGAATTGTGAACCAAAAGACTCATATTGTGCCACAGTTTTACTATTATCTAACTGTATTTATTGTTTTAACTACTTTCAACTCTTTTTATTATACTTCATTTAACACACACACAAACACACATACACATTGTAAAAAAATACATTAAGTGGGCAATCTCCTCCTGTGCAATTAACTGCCTCTGAGAACTCACTAGAGGGTCAGCTATGGATCTGATCTGACTCCACAGTGCACAACAATAACACTTGGTAGGTCAATTAAAACTTTGTTAGCACTACATGAGATTCCATTGGTTTTCTTTTTTTTCTTTTTCTTAAATTTTATTATTTTTGTGTAAGTGTACCGTCAAATCAGATCTGACTGGTACAGGAGGACATTGTCCCTCCTTCCTTGCCAGAGCATCTGGTGAATTCAAACCGTGCGCCTCTGGGATTGTAGTTGCAGCTTCTTACCACTAGGCCACCAGAGCTCCCCATTCCATTGGTTTTCTTAAATAGAATAACAGAATGAAACTTTGAATCTAGTTTTAGGATTCTCACCCTTCCAGCGACAATTTTTATCAAAATCTTATTAAAATTACAAAGTTATCTATGGAGTTTTCAACTTATTTTTTAATGTAAATGTTATTATAATTTTAATGGAAAGTTTACTGAAAGTGTGGGTTTTCATATATTCATTGTTGCACATTTTCTTCTCTCTCTCCCTTCCCACTCTCCCAGCTCACTTTGCAATATTCCTCTTGTTCCATACTGTTGTCATGCATTTAAGGATTAATCATACATTACTCTCAGACAGTCCTTCCCCTCATCTAATGCAGTGTTCATTATCTATGTATTCTTTTCCTGTTCTCCCTTTTATCCCCTCATGTAAGTCTGATTTTATAACATCACTGTTTTGCAGTATTTGTCCTTTTATAACTGAGATATTTCACTCAGCATAATGTCTTCCAGGCTCACCCAAATTGCATAGTATTTTACAAGTTCATTCTTTCTCAATATTGTGAAATATTCTATTGTGTAAGTGTACCACAGTGTTTCTATCCATTCATTTGTTGATGGGCAGTTGGACTGCTTCCATCTTTTTATTACTGTGAATAATGCAGCAATAAACATCAGTGTGTAAACATCTGTTTGCATCACAGCTCTATTTTCTTTATGGTATTGTCTCATTCCAGCAACAACATCAAAGTTCAACTGGGTAGTAAACAATAAATGCCAGTAAGCTTGTGGAGAGATTGTGAAATTCTTATTCAGTGTTGTTGAGAATACAAAATGGTACAACTACAATGGAAGCAGTCTGACACTATCCCAAAAAGTTGGGAAATGATCCAGATATCCCACTACTGGGAATATACCTTAAAAGCGTTTTCCATTTAGTCTTATTTTGTTTTTACATATTTCTTTTTTTATTTTCCTTTATGGAAAGTAGTATGTAAACTAAGGATGACAGAAGATTTTATGACTTTGAGTTGTGGTGCTGGAGAAGAATCTTGAACATACCAAGGACTACCAAGAGAGCAAACAGATCTGTCTCTAAGAGGGTAAAAACAAGCTGTATCTTGGAGGCCAGAATTTTGAAACTCCATCTTCGAGAAGGATATCACACTTGGAAGGGAGGAAGGACAGGATAGGAGAAGAAGACATTGGATGAAATGAATTGACACAGAAACTGGAGTAATAAGGATAGGTGTGTCAGAAATAAGGAGACTGGCCCAAGAGTTCAAAGCAAAGATACATAGGTTTACTACGAGTTGAAGAACACTTGATGACATGTAGCAATAACTGTATGTGAATCATTAAATGACTTATCAAGAGAAAAATATTTCTAACTTGATTAAGTCGGCTTCTATTTAAATAGGGTCTCAAAATCCTTCACATGAAAAATGTAGATGTTTGTTACATGATTTAAGTAATGAAATAAGATGTAAAAAAATAATCTGTACTTTATTTGTTCTTTTCTCTTTATCTTTACCAAAAAATAAAATAAAATTCGTAGTAAAAGGAGATTTTCCATATGGATTCATAAGTCTGTTTAGTTTTGTAATGTGTAGCAGATAGAGTTGAGCCTACAGTCACATGGCAACAATAAAGAAAAGCAAAATGAGAATTGATACCATACACATAAGATATTCATTCAGGCAAAGTCCACTGTGAATCTGAGGGAATCTCAGGGATAAGGTCTTCATGTAAAAGTTGACATTCTAGAATTCTCTTATTTCATAGTGCTTTCTACTAACGTACATGTTCATGATCTTTGAGTAGACTAGAAAACCAATTAAACAAAAACTCATGTCATCACTGTTGAATTGGAACAAACACATAAATTACTCTCCAGTAGGTGGTTTCCAAGGCTGTAAATTAAATAAGAGATTTTCCATTTCTCTCCCTCACATCCACTGGTGGGTATGAACTGCCAGAGAGGTCTGGCCCTTGAGTTAGCAGAGAATCTCCTTATGGACTAGACAACCAGCACTTTCTTAGAACACCAAACACTGAAAACAATGGGTTTCATAAGAAAATCATTCCCAATGCTATTGTTAATATTTGTATAAACCCAGTAAGTCTTAAGAGTAAATGTGGAATACTGTAATACTCTTAGGTCTTCTAAGAAGAAGAAAATTGTGTAATGGTGTGTCATTTAAATGTCCATCACAGGATGGAAGTGTAACATTTACATTCCACTTCTCCCCATATTAAGTTCTTATAATAGAAATGATTCAATCATTTCAGCAAACTTTTATTAGCATGCTATTCAATTGTTTATAATACTGGCATTTTTTCTCAATTCAAGTATTAGTGAAGGAAAATGGTTGCTTTTTTATTATAAGGAAAGACTACTAAAAACTTACGAACTCTAAATCACAAGTCTCTGTAAAGTATTTTCAAATTTGGGCTTATTTATTGTTTGAAGGGTTGGTTTTCTTTTATACTCATTGTTTCTTGTTTCCTTTTCTTCTTAATTTTAGAATACAAACATATGTACAATTTAAAATTTATTATCTAATATTAAAATCAATTGCATTGACCATATTAAACAACATATATATATATTTCTATTTCTTATATGTTTCTATTTCTTATATATTTCTTACATATTTCTTATATATTTCTTACACATTTCTTACTCAAACTGTTTCTCTCATGCTGTATTAAAGAAAATCCTAGTAGTGCTATATTGAAAAAGGGACAATGGGTAAGACTTCTAAATTGTAAATCACATGCAAAGTAATTTAGATTTTTCACCATCAATATTTTAAAAACTCCATTAATTAGCCTAACTTATTATAGCTGAGATAAGGAAGTTTGAATCAATCCAGGGATTTACCTAAAAGTACATATGAACTCCAGTTTTCTTATTTTCTTTACTTGCACTTTATTGTTGTTATTGCTTGGTGTCATCAAGTTGAGTATACCTTATGGTGGCCATATGAACAACAGAACTAAACCCTGTCCTATCCTGTGCCATCTTCACATTTCCTGACGCATTAGAAGCCATTCCAGTAGTCACTTTGTCAATCTGCCTGGTTGAGTGTCTATCCGTCCTTCGCTGACCCTCCTCCTTTCTGAGCATCATATCCTTCTCCAAGGAACAGCCTCACCTAACAACATTGCCAAAGTATTTGAGAGGAAGCTTTGTCACCTCTTCCTCTAAGGAGCACTCTAGCTGCACTTTCTCCAAGGCATATTTGTTTGTTCTTTTGGCAGTCTATGGTATGAACTCATTCCGTACTCATGATAGACTTTATTTATAGGTGGTTGTTGTTATGTGCCCTCGGGTTGCCTGGAACTCATAGCAGCCCTTCTAAAACAGTTCTCAAGACTGCCCTGTCCTGAGCCAGTGCCATTGACTCTGACAGACATACTCTCATTGCCCTAGTTAACTGTATCAATCTGAGTCTTCTTCTCCTGTCTGTCCCTCCCCACTTCCAAGATTTATATTCTTCCCCAAGACCTGTCCCTTTTGGCCATGTGTCCAAAGTATGTGAGACACAGTTGCAAAATTCTAACCTCCAAGGAGAAACTTGGTTTCACTCTCTCCAAGACAGACCTATTTGTTTTCTTGACAGTCCATGGTATGTTCAAGATTCTTCAGCATGACAACAAAGGCATCGATTCTTCTTCTGTCATTCTTAGTCATTGTCCAGCTCTCTGAGGTATAGCAAGTAATTGCCAAGAACATGACTTGGATCAGGCATACTTTAGTCTCTAGACTGACATCATTACTTCTCAGTACTCCAAAGAGGTCCCTGATAGATTTTACAAGTGCAATTTTTCTTTTTATTTACTGACTGCTGGTGCCAATAGTGGTGTTAGTGGAGCCAAGCAAGTTGTAATTGTTAGCAACTTCAATCTCTTCTCCATCCATTATGGTGCTGTCAATTGGTCCAGTAGTGAGAATCTTTGTTTTGTTGATGTTGAGCTTCAATTCATGTTGTAAACTACAGTCTTTGACCTTTTGCAAAAAGTGCTCCAGATCCTCCTCAGTTTCAGCAAGCAAGGTTGTGTCATCTACATAATGCAAGTTGTTGGTGATTTCTTCCTCCTGTTCGGATGCCACATTCCTCCTCATAAAGCCAACCCTCCCAAATGATCTGTTTTGCATATGGGATAAAAAGATATGGATATTGGACACATCCCTGAAGGATTCTTTTCCTGATTCTGAACCATACAATGTTTTCTTGCTCTATTCTGAGGACTGCTTCCTGGTCTGAATATAGGTTTCACATAAGCACAATCTATTGTTCTGGAATTCCTATTCTCCTCAAGGTTAGCTACAATTTGTTGCAATTCACACTGTCAAATGCCTTTTCATAGTGAGTGAAACACAGACATTCCTCTGGTACTCTTTGTTTTCCACCAAGAGCCATCTGACATTCATGATAATGTGTCTAGTGCCATGACATCTTCGAAACCCAGCTTATATTTCTGGTAGTTCTCTGTCAATGTACTCTTCCAGTCATATTTGGATAATCTTCAGAGGAGTTTCGCTTGTGTGTAATATTGTTCAATAATTTCCACATTCTGTTGGGTTACCTTTTTTTGGAATGGGAATTGGTCAGTTAGTTGTCCTCCAGATTTATTGGCACAACCTAGTGAGCACCTCCAGAGTAGCATCTATTTTTGAAATATGTCAATTAGTATCCCATAAGTTTCTGGGGCCTTATTTTTTACCAAGTCTTTCAGAACAGCCTGAACATCCTCTTTTATCACCATTGTCTCTTGATAATATGTTGCTTCTTGAAATTCTTCCATGTCAGCCAATTCCCTTTGGTACAGTGACTCTGTATACTCCTTCCGTCCTCTTTTAATGCTTCCTAGATCATTCAATGTTCTGCCTAGAGTATCTTTAAGTATTCCAACTTGTGTCTTGAATTTGTGATTTAATCCCTTCATCTTAAACCATGCTGAGCAAGTTCAAAGAGCTAAAGAGTCTTTGAAAAACTTGACCTTGTAAGTACTAACATCAGGATTCTAACCTATGAAGTCTGACCCTAAACCACTGTGAAATTACACCTGTGAGGCAAGAGTGTTTTATTTGGATCTTATTCAAATCTTACATAACTAAGTTTTGTAGTTCAAATTCATCAGCCACTGTGCAAAAGAAGGATGAGCTGTCTCCAACTATAAATATATAGCCTTTGAAAACCAATCGAGCATCAGACTCTACTTAATGCCAATGGATTTTTTGGCTTATGAACTAAGATGACAGCATAGCGTAGTAGGACTGAGAGTTTTGAGGTTCAAAAAATATCTGGAGTAAGATTTGGGGAAAGCAGGGAATATGAGGGAGCTCTAGTTTGGAGATGCCAAGGGCTACTACACAAAGCTCAGAATTCTTCAGTGAGTGTCTGAAAGTTGGATGAAATATTTGCTTGAAGCAATGGTGTGGGTATGCAGAAGGTATGCATGGTGAGTATTAGAGAATTGCTTTTGCATTCTGAGTGCTAATTTAGATAAATTAAGTTACTAGCTTGTTATAAATATGAATCATTTCCTGAGTGCTTAGCTTCCATAAGTTTTTAAACTTTCTCTGAAGGATAATAGATTTAGATATTTTTGAATTATATCCTTCCAATTGTTAATAAACTGTAAGTGCCACAGTGACTGGCAAAGATTAAATAAGTAAATAAAGGATGAGTTATTATAGTTCTGTAATCAACTGACTTCAACAGTATAATTAGTCTCTAACCCTTCATTACAAGAACTGGCATAGGCTAAGTATTCTGCTACCTGAACAGATTTCTTCAAAGATACTGCCACAAGCCCTGCTTCCAATTTCCTCCCCCTTGACAAGAAACACTGGATATGTTGTGAAGTGTGGCTGATTCTTATCCACTGTGTTAAACAAAGAACACTTTGTTACCTCAGATGCACAGTTCTTTCACAGGAAACAGTTGTTACAACTCATAGTATCTGTGGGTGCTTATTACCTTGGTTTATGTAAGCAGTCAAATAAAATGATCAGATTAAAAGGCCAGAAGTAATAGGGATGAAAAAGAAAAAAAACCCTGGAAATAACAATTAAGTGAGCACATTATAAATGTCCCATAACTAAGTCATGAACCTCTGCTGCATTTCCAGGATTCCACTTTTCATGAAAGTAAAACAAAATTCCCTACAGTTCTGGTTGTAGGAAGATGTCCTTGGGAGGTGCAGATGGTGAAGCATTTCACTGTTAACTGAAAGAGGTGATTCAGAAGATAGGTCTGCTTTGCACACCTCTCTTGCAAAAAGTCATTAATAAAATCTCAGTAGTTACGAGGGTAGGAGGATGAAAAGGAAGAGAAGAAAGTAAATAGCAAGCAACCACTTATTAAGAAGAGGAAAGGGAAGGATAATACAGACCGAGTGGATGATCAGACATTGTGTGTCTTGTAATTAATGTTAAAAAGCAAAATATGCATGAATGATTGATTGGGGGGGCAACCCATTACAGTATACTTTGTAAACTTTCTCTCATCTCACAATAATACCTCCCTCCCCCCATTTCTATGGAGTTTTACAGCTCTACTTTGATACACAATTGCAGGATTGCTGCAGGTTACAATCAACTAGACAGCACATAAGTACAACAATAAACTATAAACCAGAATTGCCTGGACAATTCTCTGGTTAGTGGCCTGTAAGAAATAAAACAGTTTTTCAAAAAGAAAAGACTGGGATTGTTCTGGTACATACATCTACAAGTGATAAGTAAATGAATAAAACTAATTTCAGAATATTGGAAGTAACACACTGTTAGTGGTTGAACATAAAATTTATTATTAAGGTTGGGATTAAAAAAATAATTCTAAAAGATACAGCTATACAGCATGTTCATTGAAAAAGCCTACCCAGAAATATGATTCGCTTTTTCTTTTAACAATGAATTCAAGAGGCTTTATAAAAATCTGAAATGTAGCATTGTGAACAAAATGCTTAAACGATGCCTGAACCTTCTTATGCATTAAAATTTCAGTTCCAGGAGTCTAGATAGAAATCCTAAATGTGACACAATGAACTACTGTCCCATCTTGCCTCATCCTCTTTGTTATTGTTAAATTGGAATTCCTTGTTGTACCCACTGATTAATCCAATTTTGTGAGGGTCTTCCTATTTTTTGCTAATCTTCTACTTTACCATACAGGATGTTCTTCATCAGGAACTGATCCTTCCTGATAGCTTGCCATAGTGAAAAAGATGAAGTCTCAATTACCCGCCTTGTAAGAAGCATTCTGGTTGTACTTTTCCCAAGACATATTTGTTTATTTTTTTACAGTCTTCAGTATTTTCAATATTTTTAACTAACACACTAATATAAACATCAATTGCTCAGTCTTTCTTACTTATTTTACAGCTTTTACAGTGTAATATAATTGAAAATTGTATTTAGAGAATTTAAAATATGATAGCTTGGACGAAGCAAATTAAATAATGGAACACTTACACCATGGGGGCCTTCAGTCCTTAAAATAACCATCTGCATTAGGTTAAAGGTTATTTGCCCCAAGATTAGCTTCAGAAAGCAGGAAGGGGCAGGTTAGGAAGATTAATAAAAATTACTTGCTCATAGGGTCTTCTATGAGAGAATTTAAATAGTTTCCAATCAAGAGATAGGATGCTTAAGATAAATGAAAAACAAAAACCAGAACAAACAAACAAAACCATGGCTTGGATCAAGCACATCTTGGCATTTTAGCTTTTGTAGCAATTTAAAGAGGTATTTCGCAGAAAATGTGCCTAATACAACATATGGCTCTATTTCTTGACTAGTGCTTGCATTAATATTAATTGTGGATCCAAATAAAATCAAATACTTAATTACTTCAATCTTTTTTCTATTTATCATAATGATATTTATGGGTCTATCTGGGAAAAATTTTGTGTTGTTCATGTTGAAGTATAAACCATCTGAAGTTTAAAATTTTGATTGTCATCAATAAACACATAGAGTCTTCTTTGCTTACAGAAAACAAAATTTTGTCATCAGCATATGGTATGTTATTACTGAGCCTTCTTTCAATTCTGATGTCACGTTCTTTCTCAAATAGTTCAGCTTCATAAATTATTTGCTCAGCACACAATTGCAATAAGTGTGGTGAAAGGAAACTAGCCAATCTCATGGCTTTCCTGATTTAAAACCATGCAGTATTGTTTTAATCTGTTCCAGTAACTACTTCTTGGTTTTGTATAGGTTCCAAGTTAGCATTTCCAACTGCTGTTATCGAATTATAAAACTAATGTTGAGTAAAGTTGAAAGTTTTTACGTATTTAAAAAGTCATTCAAAAATATATTTTTTTTAAATCTCTGTTCTCAGCCAAGTTCCATCTCCTGTAGAGTTCTGAGGCTACAGAGTGTTGCAGTGATAACCTAAAGGCTATCCTTCTCTGGTATCCAAATGCACCAGTGATTCTTGGGAGAAATGTGAATATTTTCTCCTATGCAATTGACAGTCTCGGAAACCTATTCGAGGGTCTGCTATGAGTCAGTTCTGACTTGATGGAAGTGACATTTCTATTTTGAGGAAGCATCCCTTTGCCAATTGTATTTTAATTCCTTCCAATCTTGGGATTTTAACTTCCAAGTACTATGTCTTACCAGTATTCTGTTATCAATTAGGTTTTATCTGACAATTTTATTCTTTCTTATATTTTGAAAGTGTATCACTAGACTCTTTCATCTGGAAGCCTGACTGAAAGGATGAACCCACCAGTATTTGAAATACCAGTGACATATCTATCACACATAATTCTCTTGAATTATCTTCAATGCCTGTATGATTTCTTTTTTCATGTAACTTTTTAATTTATGTTTTCTAGTAAACTGTGGCTGACTCTGAGAAGAATGGGAATCCCAGAACATTTAATTGTGCTAATATGAAACCTATATTTGGACCAAGAGGCAGTAGTCAGAACAGAGCAGGGCAACACTGCATGGTTCAAAATTGGGAAGGGTGTACGCCAGGGATGCATCCTGTCTCCATATCTTTTCAACACGTATGCAGAGCAGATTATCCTAGAAGCTGGGCTCTATGAGGAGAATTGTGGCATCAAGATTGGTGGAAGAACTATTAACAATCTGCGTTAAGCAGATGACACAACCCTGCTTGCTGAAACTGAGGAGGACCTCATGCACTTGCTGCGAAGGGTCAAGGACTGCAGCCTTCAGTATGGACTGAGGCTCAATGTCAAGAAGACAAAGATTCTCACCACTGGACCAATTGGCAGCTTCAGGATGGATGGCGAAGAGATTGAGATTGTTCACAGCTTCAGTTTGCTCGGCTCCACAGTCAAAACTCTTGGCACCAGTAGCCAGGAAATTAAAAGCATATCACGATGGGAAAGTCTGCTGTTAGGGACCTCTCTAAAGTACTCAGGAGCAACGGTGTCTCTCTGGAGACTAAGGTGCACCTGATACAGGCCATGGTCTTTGCAATCGCTTGTTATTCATCAGAGAGTTGGACAATGACTAGGGAGGACAGAAGGAGAGTGGATGCCTTTGAGCTGTGGTGCTGGAGAAGAGTACTGAATGTACCATGGACTGCCAGGAAAATAAACAGATTGATCTTGGAGAGGATTAAACCAAGCAACTCCTTGGAGGCAAGGATTCTGGGGCTTCGTCTGACATACTTTGGACATGTTGCTAGGAGGGACAGGTCCTTGGAGAGGGACATCATGCTTGGGAGGGTGGAGGAACAGCGCAGGAGGGGAAGACCCTCTATGAGATGGATTGATTCGGTGACTGGGGTAATCGGGATGGATGTGTCAGAGGCAGTGCGGTTGGCGCAGGATAGAGCAGGGTTTAGGGCTGTTGTGCATAGGGTCGCTATGAGTCACAAACGACTCGATGGCACATAACAACAACAACAGCAGTAAATAATGAAATCTATTAACAGTTAATCATGTACTCTAGGTTTAAATTTAACTGTTAAATGCACTTTCCTTCATGTCTACCATCATCACAGAGACACACAAGCCACCACAATATGATAGACACATAAGTAGTAGGAACCTAGGTTTGTGATTCACAAGCACTAGGGTGCATAAGCATCATTGGAGATAAAAAATTTTTGGTTCATATTCTTGTTGTTGTTAGGTACCCTCACGTTAACTCCAAACAACCCTAAGAACAACAAACCTGAACCCTGTCTTATTTTATGCTATCCTCTGATACACTTGACTTAATTGCTGTAGTCACCCTGTCAATTGATCTCTTTGGGAGTCTTAGCTGATCCTCTACCTTCCAAGCATGATACCCCTTTCCAAAGAATAGCCTAACCTCACAACATGTCCAAAGTATGAGAGACAAAGCTTTGCCATCCTTGCCTGTGAGGGGCACTGTGGCTATGTCTTTGTCAAGACATACCTGTATTTTCTTTGGACAATGCTTGGAATATTTGGTATTCTTTTCCAACATCACAACTCGAAGGCATCAATTCTTCTTCTGTCGTCCTTATTCATTGTCCATATTAAGTTGGGAGAGACTCTCTTGCTATACAACTCTTTTGTCCTTTAGCTATTCTTTGAAACTAAGGTCACATTGATATTAAACAGAGACTAGTCCGAGGCTATTTCTAAGAAAATAAACTGATCATTTGGTGACTGCAGGAGAATATGTCTCAAAATTCTGGGGGGGTGTGGGGTGTGGAGATGGGTTTGTTGACTTTGGTGCTTTGAGTCTGCAAAGGTCAGTGGCTGTCCTTTAGCTACAGGGTTTGTGAGGTGGTACAGGTTGGAAAGCAGGAGGGGCCAGAGTATTGAGGAACAGGAAGTGGGGGGAGCCAGCTTTGTTCATGGCCCAAGGCTTGCACTCAACACCTTCAGGCTGGCAAGTCTGAGACCACCCCGTAGCCTGTGGCCATATACATGCCAGTCCCATGAAGCCTTGCACCTTGGCCAGGGGCTCCTGCTCTTCTACCACCTGCCTGGGCTTTACAGAGAAGAGCACTGAAGGTCCTGAAGTGCAGGAACCTACCCATCATCTCACAGCTGGGTAATGTTGTGATCACTTGCATAGGAAACAAGCAAATTATGCTTTTCAAAAAACCTGGATTATAAGATAGGAGAAGCTAGAAAGCATCATGCTGAGTGATCTAACTCAAACATACATACAGACAAATACTGCGTAAAACTATTATTGTAAAATTAGAAGGATATCCTGTAAGATGTGTGTGGGTATCCAAAAAGCAAGGGAAGGGCACAGGCGACTGACTTAGAGGAGGAGGAGGAATCATAAAGTCTCAGAGTTTGATGGGTGGAGGAGCAACCCAACACAATGAGCATGAATGATACATAATAGAAACAACCTGGAGAGGAATGCCTTGACCCTATCCAGAGCTATCTGAGAGGGCATACAAAGGACAGTATACTTGGAAGGGTAGAGGGTCTGCACAAGAGAGAAAACCCTAGAGGAGATGAATTGGTGACTGTGTCAATGGGGGCAGGTGTGTTAGAGATGGTAAGGTTGGCTCAGAATAGGACAAGGTTCAGAGCTATTATTCATAGAGTCGCTATGAGTCACAGTCAACTTGTCAGCACATAATAATAACAAGAGTATGATTGATTTCATCAAGAACTAGTACAAGTATTTAAGGAAACAAGCATGGGTAAAAGTCAAACCTAACCAGTGAAATGAGGACGATTCCTTTTACAATGTGAAACTTACATTTGACCTCCTACTGCCTCTGTAAATTAACAGAGATGTCTGCCTCTCCATTGTCCACCAGCTCTGATAAATTCCTTTCCTGTGGAGTATCATATAAATCAAATGAGGAAATATGTTTTAGCTTAGGAATTAATGAAATGGTTTGGCCAACATTTACAGAAGGCATCCATTAGAATCTAAAGGGGCAATTTCTTAAAACAAGAACTTTAAAGTTATCGTGTTCTTGCCTAAAGTGATCTTTCACCTTAAAGTGTAGTGATTGACTGAATGTCAGTGCTATTACACTGATGGCCAACAGTGAGCTGGCTCGAAGGAAAATCGTCTTGTCCATTTCAGATGACATTCCCTAGTAATACATCATGTCTAGTACTTAACCCTTTTACAACTTTACGAATATACGAGGTCCTGTTGTTTTAACACCGATAAAACTACCAAATGTGCTCAGAAATTGGGTCATTTATTGTTAAGGTAAATCTAAGCTTTCAAGCAGGCTTAGTGTTTAAAGTTTTTCAAAGCTCATATAAAAAATCTGTCAGTAAATAGCCCATATTAAAGATCAATTGCACTATTTCTGCAGAATATTGAGTTGTTACATGCAGTTGATTTTCTTACGCTATATATGAAAATATGAGCAAAAGAGTCAAAACAGGTAAAAACATAATCTCTGAATGTTAAAATATAATGAGCATTTAAGCTGATGGTGTTTTATTATCCTTATCGTATAAATGGGGAAAATGACACCCAGAGAGTAGAACCATGATTCTCCAAACATTTCACACTTTTTAATGCCTATTGAATTTGTCTGGAGCTTAGGACATTTTTTTCCTTCCCTTGTCATATACTACATTCTCCACAGTCCAATTGTAAGTCCATGGCACTTGATTCTCAAGATAAAGCTCTTCCTACAACAGTAATATTTCATTATGTAACAGTTGCATGCTCATCTCTTTGGTGGCAAGAGCAGCATCTTAGAAATCTTTTAAATACAGCCCCCAGTGCAATGTATTACGAAGAAAAGTTGTTCAGTAAAATCAATTTAAATTGTATTGTTTACACAAGGAACCATGAGAAGATTTAAGTGAGTTGCTTAAAAAAAGGAACCATGAGAGGATAATTTGCTTAATTTATTTTTATTATACTAATTTATAAAATTCAAATATATTGTTCTCCAGAACAGATTCTTCCAATTTCCTTTACCCCCATAAAATTGTACAACCCCATGATTAACCCCCTTCCTGTACATCCTCATCCCTCTGCTTCCACCCTCCCTACACCTTCCCTGGATCCTTATATTCATTCTATAATAATAGTTTTATACAGTATTTGTCCTTATGTGACTGAGTTAGTTCACTCAGCATAATGCTCTCCAGTTCCTCCCAAGTTAGATAATAATTTACAAAATCATTGCTCCTGCATGATGTGTAGTATTCTACAGCTACTCCAGCAAGGGCTAATTCTGTTTCATTACGCTAACTGAGAAATTAGAGAATAATTAGCTTTGTCTGTTACACCTCTCTTTGTACCAAGGCACCTCTGGAGAAATGTAAAGTATTGAGAAGATGTAGACACATGCATTTTTTTGTCCTTTAATGACACTGGCTGTGTTATATGCATTAAAGAGAAATGGCAAAATTGAACCTAGGGAAATGAACAGCATAGTATTCAAAGCTTGAATATGTCACTGTCGGCTTATGAGAAGATTTAACTGAACCTCTCTTCCTCATAGGGTTATTTCAGAAAGTAAGTAAAGTTAGGTTTGTAAAGCATAGGAAAGCTAGGCTTTTGTAGGGGTTATCACTCTCTTGTGTTTTGCATAACGTGCATTTTATAATTCCTCATTTTTTAAACACACGTTTACAACTTATTACAGCTTTTTGAAATAAGTAAAAGAAATACTATCAGAACATTATGATAGATGGAGAAAGAATTGAGTCTGTTGGTAATTTTATCTTGCTTGGACCAACAATCAACACCCTTGATACCAGCAGACAGGAAATCAGGAAATGTGATGCTGCTTGAACTCACTGAAGACGGGATGACATTTATAGTCTGAAAACATTCTATCTGCAGAACACATTATCCAGGAGGCTGGGATCTATGAGGAAACATCAGGATTGGAGGAAGACTCATCAACAATCTGTGTTACACAGATGACACAACCCTGCTTCCTGAAACTGAGGAGGACCTGAAGTGCTTGCTACAGAGGGTCAAGGACTGCAGTCTTCAAAATGGGTTGAAGCTCAACATCAAGAAAACAAAGATTCTCATCACTGCGCAGTTTGGTAGCATAATGATGGAAGGTGAAGAGATTGAGATTGTAAACAGTTCCAGTTTGCTTGGATCCACAATCAACACTCTTGGCACCCACAGCCAGGAAATTAAAAGATGTATTGTTTTGTAAAAGTCTGCTATCAGAGATCTCTCCAGAGTACTGAAGAGCAATGATGTCAGTCTGGAAACTAAGGTGTGTCTGATACAGGCCATGGTTTTTGCAATCACTTACTATGCATCAGAGAGCTGGGCAATGACTAGAAATGATAGAAGGAGATTTGATGCTTTTGAGCTGTGGTGTTGGAGAAGAGGATTGAATGGACTGCTAAGAGAACAAACAGGTTCAGCCTGGAGAGGGTTAAACCAGGCCGCTCCTTGGAGGCAAGGATTCTGAAGCTTCATTGGACATACTTTGAACATGTTGCAAAGAGGAACCAGTCCTTGGAAATGGATGTCATGCATAGGATGGTGGAGGGACAGCTCAGGAGAGGAAGACCCTCGAGATAGATTGATTCAGTGACTGGGGTAATGGGGGTAGGTGTGTCAGAGACAATAAGATTAGAACAAGATAAAGCAAGGTTTAGGGCTGTTGTATATAGGGTCACTATGAGTCGTAAGGAATTCAACAGCACATAAGGACAACTCTCCAGAAGTCAAAATGTAGATACATGCCCAAAATCATAAAGATGATAAGAGACAAGGCAGGACAAAGCTTAGAATGTGTAGCTCATGGTAAAAAAGGCTGACACATATAGGCAGAAATGCACAACCAGGAGAGGATAAAACTGATAATTGGGCCCTTTAAAGATTAAATACCTGTGCACATCAGAAATCTTTTCCAACAGGGTGAAAGAAAACTTACTGACTAGGGAAAATCATTTGGCAATATCCTTTTGGACAAGGGTCTCATAACAAAAGTTTCCAGAATCCTACAGGGCCTCCACAAGAAAAAGACTGATAACACAACTACAAAATGGTCAAGAGACATAGGAAAAC
Organism: Elephantulus edwardii; assembly: GCF_000299155.1. NCBI lineage: Eukaryota > Metazoa > Chordata > Mammalia > Macroscelidea > Macroscelididae > Elephantulus > Elephantulus edwardii. The sequence goes on along the minus strand of NW_006399937.1, from coordinate 4,843,598 downwards.
TTTACACAAAAGATAATTCAGATTTCCAATACACATGAAGAAATGTTCACAATTACTGGCAATGAGAGAGGTACAAATCAAAACCACAATAAGATACTGTCTCCCCCCAGCAGCAATGGCAAAGTTTAACAGGACACCAAATGATATATGTTGGAAAGGATTTGGAGACATAGGAAATCTCATATCCTGTTGGTGGGATTATAAAAGGTACAACTCTGGAAGTCTGTTTTACATTTCCTCAAAAAGATGAACATAGAAATTTCGTTTGACTCAGCTATTCCACAGCTTGGTATATTCCCACAGAAAACTAGAAATGTGACACAAAAGGAGATTTGTACACCAATGGTCATAGTAGCATTATTCATCATAGCAAGATCATGAAAACAGTCCAAATGTCCAACCAAAATGAAATGGATCTAGAAATTGTAGTACTTTCACACAATGGGATACTATGCAGTGTGTAGGAACAATGATTTTGAAAATTAATACATAATTTGAGAGCTACTGGAGAGTATTATACTAAGTGAACTGAGTCCCATAAGGACAGACAGTTTATAAGACCATTATTACAGAAATAGATAACTATTAAAACAGGTATGAGGATCCAAAGTGGGAAGAGTAGAAGCATAGGGGTGAGGATGGGCAGCAGGGGTAATCATAGGATCACACAATTTGATGGGTACAGGGAGGGGTGAATAAAGGAAATGGAAAATATCCGGTGTAAGAAACAATGTATATGAACTTTGTAAGCAAAACAGTATAAAGCAAAAAAAAAAATATTTAAAAAATTTAAAAAGCCTTGGTGTGAAAAGCAAAATACAGACACAAGCAAGGTATAGGGGAGTTTTATTTGTCTCCACTGCCAGAGCTTCGTGAATGAGCATGAGGATATGTTTATTGAAAGATCTCTCTTACATGGAATATAGGCTTTATGAGGCTTGAGTCTGTACCTTCCTGACATCAACTCACAGGACCTAGTAAACAATGAAAACATGTCAGCCTATTGTTGTTTTTACATGCTTTCAGTTGACTACAACTAATAGCAACGCTATGACCAATAGCTCTAAACTCTGCTCTATCTGTCTCTGGGACACCTGAGCCCATTGTCACAGTCATGTGTCAATCTATCTCATCCAAGTCCTTCCTTTGTGCATGGACACTTCACCTTTGTAAGTATGATGTCCTTCTCCAAGGACGAATTTCTCCTGACAACATACTAAAACTATACAAGATGGAGCTTCACAATTCTTGCCTCCAAGGAGCCAGTCTGGATTCACCCTCTACATGATAGACCCATTTGTTCTCTTGGCAGTCCATAATATGTTCAACACTCCTCTCCAGCACCAAAGCTCAAAGACATCAATTCTTCTTCTGTCATAGTTAGTCATTGTTCATCTCTCAGATGCACACCAAGTAATTACCATGACCATGGCTTAGCTAAAGCACACCTTTGTCTCTACATTGACATCATTGCTCTTTAGCACTCTGGAAAGATTCCTGACAGCACACTTCCATATAGTAATTTCTTTTTTTTATTTCCTGACTGGTGGTGGCATGAGGCGGAGACTTGTGTGAGGTGGAGACAAGTTGTAGAGGTCATGAGTGGTAGCACAACAGAGCACCATCATTGCTGGGGAGCAGAGAGATAATAGTAGACAGAAGTGACTGGAGGCCTGAACCATGATATCAGGGATTAGTTCAGGCTTCGGTTATCAGTCACTAGTATGGGTAGAGGAGGAAATGGATAGGGGGGAGGAGGATGGAGGGAGATTGGGGGGAGAATGATTGAAGGGGAATACAGGGAAGGAGAAGGATAGAGAGAAGAATGGAGAAGAAGGGGAAAGAAGTATATCAGCGGGTTCCTGTGGGTGGAGTGGGCACCAGAAGGTGGGACAGGCAAGGGGCAAGGTACCAGACCACTGAATTTATCTGATGGGGAAGTGTCTTTCATTTGTTTGCTTATTTGTTTGTTTGGTTTTGATAAAGTGTTTTTTTCTCCGCTATTGTACTAAATCTGAACTTCAAATTTAAAACAAAAGAAAACAAAACAAAAAAACCCTTCACATTCAGAAAGGATTTGCCATCCATTTCCATATTAACAGGCCTCTGAAAATCCTATGAACGAAGCACACTTAGACTAGTAAATTATTGGCTGGTTCCTCAAATTTGTAAGCACAAGTGAAATGAAACAGTTAGAAAGAGCCACTAGCAATTACAATGTGGCATGTAAGAAATATTAATGTAGGAAAACTGGATATTGTTAAAGAAGAAATAGAACACATAAATATTTACATTGGCACTGGCATTGGCAAACTAAGAGGAATTGGCATAGGCCATTCTGAATCAGACGATAATATGATCTACTATGTCACGAATGCAAGTGAGAAAAATAGAGTTACATATCATAATCAATTTTTGCTTAGAAAATAAGAGTTGCTTTGTGGTTGTTATATGCTATGAAGTCAACTACAATGAATAGTGGCCCTATGTACAATAGCTCTAAACCCTGCCCTTATTGTTGTTGTTGTTGTT
>NW_006399937.1:4838895-4840031 GCF_000299155.1 Elephantulus edwardii | reverse complement strand
CATTCTTCACAAAATTTGCCACAGTTTGCTGTGATCCACACAGTCAAACACCTTTGCATAATCAATGAAACACAGATATACATTCTTGGTATTCCCTGCTTTCAGCTAAAATCCATCTTACATCAGCTACAATTTTCCTAGTACCTCGACCCTTCTAAACCCAGCCTAGACTTCTGGCAGTTCTCTGCTGATATACTGTTCCAGTCATTTTTGGATAATCTTCAGTAGAATCTTCCTTGTTTGTGAAATCAATAAACCCTCCCCTATTCTGAGCCAATTTCACTGTCTTTAACATGGTATTTCCATTACCCCAGTAACTGAGTCAATCCATCTCATTTAGGGTCTTTATCTCTTATACTGTCCCTCTACCTTTCCAAACACGATGTCCCTCTCTAAGGACTGGTTCCTCCTGGCAACATGCCCAAGGGATATTAGCCACAGAGTCAAAATCCTTGCCTCCTGGGAGTAGCTCATTTTCACCCTCTCTATGACATAACTGTTTGTTCTCTTAGCAGTTCACGGTATATTCAGTACTCTTCTCCAGCACCACAATTCAGGCATTGATTGTTCTATCATCCTTAGTCATTGTCCAGCTCTCTGATTCATATCAAGTAATTGTATGGACCATGGCTTGGATCAGGTGCACCTGAGTCTCTAGACTGATATCATTCCTCTTCTTTACTTTGGAGAGGTCTCTGAAAGGAGCTTTTTCCAACACAAATCACCTTTTGATATCCTAACTTCTGGTACCTAGAATATTAATTATGGAACCAAGAGCAAGCTGAAATTGTTAACAATCTGAATCTCTTCACTGTCTAGTGTGAGAATATCAATTGGCCTAGTGGTGACAATCTTAAATCTATATTGAAGACTATGGTTCTTTTTTAATTATTATTAAATTTTATTAGTTTTAGTGAACATTTACAGAGATTTGGGGTTTTCATTCATTCATTGTTGCAGTGTTTGCTCTACCCTCCTCCCCAGTTTGTTCATCTCCCCACCCCCAAATGTCTGTTTTAATTGTCCAATTGCCACAGTGCTTGTCGAAGCCAGTTCTGATTAATCTCCTTTGTCAGTGTGTCCTTTGCCATTCCCTATCTCTCCTCCCTGAGAGACTTCACCCTGATTCATAAGGA
>NW_006399937.1:4823033-4838290 GCF_000299155.1 Elephantulus edwardii | reverse complement strand
TGGGACCTCAGAAGGCTTTTAGGACCAATTATTAGGCTCTGTGTCCAGGAGAAGATGAATATACTTACCAGTAATGTTAATGCTCACCCACAGCTCTTCTGGGAGGGTCTAAATCGTTGAAGCGTCCTCCTTTGATTCCAGCTGGCTGGGCCTGTCAGTCCTGTCTGCCACGAGGACCTGAGAGCCACCTTGGCCAGGTGTCCTTCAGAACTGCAAGTGAGTGGGACCTTCCTCTCTACTCCCTTGCCTATTTGTGGAAGACTATGGTTCTTGACCTTCTTCAGTGAACACTTCTGCTCCTCCTCAGTTTATTCAGGCAAAGTTGTGCTATCTGCATGTTGGTTGTGAGTCTTCCTCCAATCCTTATTCCACATCCCTTCTCAAAAAGTCCAGCCTCCCACATGACCTGTTCCACATATAGATTGAAAATATATGGAGATAGGATGCATCCCTGGCATACAGCTTTCCTGATTTTGAACCATGCAGTTTTCCCCTATTCTGTTCTTACAATTACCTCCTGGTCCAAGTATAGATTTCACATGAGCACAATTAATGTTCTGGGATCCCCACTCTTTTTAAGGTTAGCCACAATTTTTTGCGATCCACAGAGTCAGATGCTTTTGCATGGTCAAAGAAACAGAGATAAACATGCCTCTGTTACTCTGTTTTCAGCTAAGATCCATCTAACATTAGCTATAATGTCCCTAGTGCAACTATCTCTTCTAAACCCTGCTTGAACATCTGACAGTTCTCTATTTATGTGCTGTTCCAGTTGTTTTTGGATAATCTTCAGCAAGATCTAACTTGCATGTGATAGAGATTTCTTACTGCTTTGTACAATCTACCTTTCAAACCATAATATTTTTAACAATTAAACAAACAACAATAATATCAAATGGCATTGACACATTATTGACAATGCAATATTGGATAGTTTTAAAGCAAATTGGCCTAGAAAGGGGATATTGTACTAGATTCTTTTCACTCTAGCTCCGTCAGTCGTTTGTCTCATCATAGAAACATTTGGCCTTATATAAGACTATGGATGAAACCAATGCTGCCTTTATTGAGGAAGGCTTAAATGGTGAAAGTCAGTCGACTTTCAAACTTGAATGTTAACCCTATTCTGACTTTATTTCACCTTCATAGCATGACTTTAGTTCTTGCCCCCACAAGTCAATCTTTCACTCTTTGGGCACATGGACCCTGATCTCTACTTCTTTAGCCATTAGTAGATTTACTATAGGGTCATGATGACTTCATTTCTGTGTAAACTCTTTGAATTGAAACATCACCCTTGAAAAACTAGACCTGAGTAACTAATTTTATTCATTGATAACAAGTTCTGAATCACTCTTAAGGACAAGCAAAAGTTTCCTTAATTTTTTTTAAAGCCTTAAGATAGAAAATTTAAATTCTTAATGGTCAACATGTATAATAACAGATCTTTCAAAGAACAAATATTAAAATCCCTTTTGTTATTTATCTGATTAAACAAAACAGGAAACTGATTTTTTTTCCTGTTTCTTTTTCACAGAATTGCTTTAAGAACTGCAAATATGATTCAGTATTTTCTGTTGGTGAGATTTAACAGGAAAAAAAAATGTCAGCTTCTGTATTTTTGGGCTTGCCAAAACATGAAACTATTTTGATAGGAAGTAGTACACACATACACAAAGAAAAAAATGTAGCATGGTTCCCAGTATTTACTTTAAAACACTTAATCTTTTTCCTATCAGGTACTATGAATAGATCTTAAAATTATGACATTTTAACCTCATAATACTAAGCTATTTCATGCTGCATTTAGATCCAAAAGATTAGGCTTTTAACAAACGGAATGTTTCTTCTTGAAATATTGCCGAATTGGAGCAGTTCACCTCAGTTAGTCCACAAACAAGAAGGAAAAATTATTTTTAAATTAAAAGCTAGACCTCCCATTTTTTTAAGATAGTCATTTCTGTGTGTTGGAGGAGATCTATGATCAAAGTGGTATGGATATTTCATACTTATTGCAGGTTTGCTAAGTTGTGGAGATCACACTTTGTGAAGTTTTTTTTTGTTGTTTTTTTTTTTAGAGAGAAGGAATTGTATTATAGGAATAATTCTCTCCATTAACCACTGCCTTCTCTATCTGGATACAAATTGATTTGTGTGGCAAGCATTGCCCAAAATACTGATCAGATAGAGAGGAAAAACAGAGAACTCATGAAATATCATACAATATGGGTGATCATGGAAGACACTATGCTGAGTGACATATCTCAGTCACAAAAAAAGACAAATAACTTCATAATGCCACTTATTCTAGAACAGGACTGATATGGCGGTTAGAGGGTAACTAAGAAAATAGGGGATAAATAATGTGCATGGCACTGAAACAGATGAAGGAGAGAACTGTATAAAAGGAATATATGATGAAGTATTATTGGCCTGACAAGAGTCCAGAATAAGAGCTGCATAGTAACCTGGTCTGGGGGAGGGACTGTATAAAAATGATTTTTTTTCCCCAAAGAAAAAGTGAATTGGGGAGAGGGAGATGCAGGAGGGGAAATGAGCAACAATGAATCAATGGAAATCCAAGTTCTTTATAAACTTTCATTAAAATATAAAAAAAAATCAAAATTTCTTTTAAATGTCATTCTTTCTCTCTTCTGGATTTTTAAAGCCAATTAAGCATTGATACAGTTAGTTGTGCCCAACTGCAATATCTTCTCAGATCCATCCTAAATCCAGCATAGCACAGCACCTTTCTAAGGGAAACGGATGTTTCAAACCCAAGAAAGAGAGGTAGATTAGTCACCAACTCACAACAACCTCCTTGCTGCATAAATGTGCCAAAGAACAGCATTTTTGAAGGTGATCCAGCTGTACAAGCTGATTCATTGCTCACAGTAATTTTACTAATGCTTTCTATCCTGAATTTTAAAAGCCTGATGAGTCACCCCGTATGGCCAATTGTTTACAATATTAAGCAGAACTGAAAACCATTTGCATATATTGGCATAATGCACTGCTGCATCAAAATTAACCCCCATATTTATAACCATTCAAACTTCACCTGGACAAAACAAATTATCCCTTAACAAATATAATACATTGTTGCAGTTGCTGTTGCTGTTGTTGTTGTTGTTATGAGCCGTGGAGTCGACCACAACTCATAGCATAGCAACCCTGTGACTGATAGTGCTGAACCCTGCCCAATTCTGAGCCAATCTCACTGTCTCTGACACGTCTGTCCACATTGCCACAGTCATTATATCAATCCATCTCACTCAGGGTCTTCTTTTCCTGCGCTGATAACACATCCTTCCAAGCTTGATGTCCTTCTCTAAGTACTGGCCCCTCCAGCCAACATTCACAAAGTTAAGTGAGACACAGTTTCATAATCTTTGCCTCCATTGAACAGCCTAGTTTCATCCTCTTCAGGACAGGTCTGTTTGTTCTCTTGGTAGTTCATGGTATGTTCCATATTCTTCTCTACAAGAGAACTCAAAAGGCATCAGTAATCTTCTTCTGTCGTTCTTAGCCAGTCCAGCTCTCAGATACAGAGCAAGCAACTGAAAAGACCATGGCCTGGTGCAGGTACACGTTAGTCTCTATAGACTGACATCATTGCTCTTCACTACTTTGGAGAGATCCCTGAGAAAAGATTTCCCAATGCATTTTGACTTTTGATTTCCTGACTGCTGCCAAGAGTGTTAACTGTGGATCCTAATAGAACCTCATTCTTTTCTCCATCTATCCTAATGCTGCTAATTGGCCGAGTGGTGTGAATCTTTGTTTTCCTGATGCAAAGATGCAATCCATAGTGAAGACTGCAGTCACTGACTTTTTGCAGCAAATGTTTCAGGTCCTCCTCAGTTTCCTCAAGCACGGTTGTATCACAGGATGTTGATGAGTCTTCTACCAATCCTGATGCCACATTTTGGTCATAAAGTCCAACATCCTGAATCATCACATATAGAATAAAAAGGTAGGAGAAAGGATATATCCCTGACACACTCCTTTCTTGATTTTGAACATGGTGTGTTTTCTTGCTCTGTTCACATGACAGCTTCCTTGGTCTAATTGTAGATTTCACATAAGCACAATCAAGTGTCCTGGGATTCTCATTCCTTTCAAGGTTAGCCATAATTTGTTGTGATCCACACAGTCAAATGCCTTTGCATAGTCAATGAAACACAGTTAGACATTCTTTCGGTATTCTTCAGACTGGTATTTTCTGTCAAGATCTATCTGACTTTGGCAAATAATGGTGTCATGGCCTCTTCGAAACCCAGATTATATTTCTGGTAGTTCTCTGTCAATGTTCCAGTCATTTTGGACAATCTTAAGCAAGATTTTGCTTGTAGGTAATACTATTCAATAATTTCTACACTCTGTTAGATCATTTTTGGGAATTGGAATGGATATCTATCTCTTCTGGTCAGTTGGACAGGTAGCTACCTTCTATATTTTTTGGCACAATTTAGTAAGCCTATCCAAGGCTATAGCAGCTTATTGAAATATGTCAGTTGGTATAGATTCCTGGGGCCTATTTTTAGCCAATTCCTTCAGAGAAGCTTGAACTTGCTCCTTCATCACCATCTTGAAAATATGCTATTTCATGAAATTCTTCTGTACCAGTCAATTCTTTTTAGTACAATGACTCTGTTGAATCCTTTCATCTTCTTTTGATGTTTCCTGGGTCATTCAATATTCTGCCCATGTAATCTTTGTATTGCAACTCAAGGCTTGAGAAAGCTTCAGTTACTCCAGCTTAAGAAAGGCCAAGAGAGCTCATCTTTTGATTTTCTGACTCCAACTCTTTGCACATATTTTTATAATACTTTGTTTTGTCTACTCCAGCTGTCCTTTGGAATCTTCTGTTCAATTCCTTAACTTCCTGATATCTTCCCTTTGTTTTGGCTTCTCAGTGCTCTAGTGCAATATTGAGAGTCATTCCTGACCTCTATCTCAGGCGTTTCTTCCACCTTTGTCTTCGTACTGATGTTTTGTATTTTTCATGCATGATATTCTTGGTATTATCCCACAGGTCATCTGTTCTTTGATCATTAGGGATCAAGGCCTCAAACTTGTTCTTTATGTGGATTTAAATTCAAGTGGGATAAATACATGGTCATATTTTGGTTTTTATGGATTTTTTTTTAATTAGCTTGCGGTTGAACTCGCACATGAGTAGTTGATGGTCTGTTCCATAATCCGCACCTGGCCTAGTTTCCACAGCTGCTTAATAAGTTTCTCCAGCTATTATTTCCACAGATATAAAAGAAAATAGAAAAATAGAAATATTAGTAGTTCTGACCTCCCTTATATTTTCTGTTAGTTAGTGTTTTTTTTTCCAGTTAAAAGAATTAGCCAATACTTGTGAGTTTGGGGAAGTTAGTAGTAAGGAACTGTGTTACCAAACCAAATGTATGAAGTTTGAATCCACCATCTGTTCTGTGGAAGAAAGATTGGCAATCTCCTCCATTGCAATTAATTGCCTCCAAAAACTCAGTAAAGGCTCAGCTATGGGCCAATTCCAATTCTAAAATATACAGCAACAATAAATTGTAAATGTGAAGTAATTGTCTAATATGCTAAATTGCTATTCATGTGAAGATATGGGATGTGTTCCTAATACAGTTTAACAAAAAAAAGGTATGCTTCATGTATTTACGATAGGCCAGAAAGTAGAACAAATGTGTATAAAGAATTTCTAACTTGAGAATGTCTAAGTCAGATGTGCATGAGACAACTTCCAAGTCATAAAAAATAGCAATGCTACCGTGTTAGGAGGAGAAAGCATCTTGTTCCAGGCAACAATAGTGTCTTTGTACCTGCGGCCATTCAGCACCATTATGCTCATCAGTCATCATTTATGGTACATAGCACTTTTATCTTCAGAACATTTGATGCATTTTATCAAATTTTCCACACATCACTAGGAAGCACAGCTGCCCATAACATCCCGGATATTATATTGTACTTTTGAAAGGTGTCTTGAGATTTTATTTATTGAGTCATCAATGAAGGGAGAGAACATCTATATTTATTATCATCTCTAAAAGAACAGGCCCCAGCGTTGGGGACAAAAATCAATAGTTTTTGCTTAATATAATCTCCAAGGAAAAGATGTGATTGTTTCCCATAGTCTGTTCTTCTCTGGAGTGCCGGGCTTTCTCACTGTGCCTTTCATGTTTGCTGCATTTCTACATTGTGTTATATGCTATGTGATCAAAGGCCTGATATGATCAGTGAATATTTTATATTCAGTGATCATGAGATAATAATTTCACATAAAAAATAAAATTTAAATTAAGCATTCAGTAATATTTGTACATGATCTGATAATCTTAAAGTTATAAAAGGCTTGCTGTTTTTACTGGTATATGTCAAGGAGTTAATTTTCAACTTCTCATGAGTGTACATGACTATATAGAAGTATCTAATAAAAATTTGTGGAATAAATTTTACAGAATTAGAAAGACCAACTCTTTCATTCCACGGAGCTTCCAGGATGGTTCAAACCAATAACATTTAAGTTAGCAGTCATGTCCTTCTTAACTGTACTACTAAAATTCCTTAAAGGAGCTATGAGGAAGCATATATGCTAAATATATATGGTTTTGTTACAAATGCTTCAACATCTCTAGCAATCTGTATCATAAACAACTTTAACAGGTAAATTTGTCCTTTGGCAGCTCATAGGATAATCAGTACTCTTCTCCAATACCATACACCAAAAGGCATTGATTTTTCAAGTTCCATCCTTTTTCATGGTTTTGCTTTCAGATACATAGCAAGTAATTTAAAAAAACAATACCCTTGGTCAGGCACGCTTACTCTTCAAACTGATGTTTCTGCTACTTAGTAGTTAGGAGAGTCCCTTGAAGATATTTTCCCAATAAAACTTATCTTTTGATCTTGACTCCTAGTACCAAGGACATTGACTGTGACATCATGGTAGAGGGAGAAAATATAGATTAATGTTGTCAACAACTTATTTTCTTGGACCCAAAAGCAACATTGATAGTAAGAACTATCAATAAATCAAAAGGCATGTTTCATTAACAAAAATCTATTGTCAAGGATCTCTCCAAAATATTAACAGGAAAGTTGTGACTGATTTAGGGTAAGATATCTTCATTTGCTTTGTATGTATCTGAAATGTGGACTAGGAATAAGGAAGACTAAAGAAAAATTGATTCCTTTGGATTTTTATATTGGTGATGAATATCAAATATTCCATGGACTGCCAAAAGAACAACAAAAAATATCTGTTTTTAAGAAAGTACAAACGGAATATCTCTTAGAGGCAAAGATGTTGAACTTCTTCTCTCATACTTTGGGCACGGTATCAGGAGGTGCCAGTCCTAAGAAAAAGACATGCCAGGAAAGGTAAAGTGTCATCAAAAGAGAGGAAGACCCTCAATGAAATGGATTGGTACAGTGACTGAAATAATGGCCTTGAGCATGTAAAAGTGAAGGTAGTTCAGTATAGAATAAGGTTCAGATCTGTTGTTCATAGGGTTGTGAAGAGTCATAATCAACAAATACCAACAGCACTTAGCAACATCAAAAGCTCTATGTCAGTGATGACAAGTTGAAGAGGAATAATATTGCACATCTCATCCAAAAGAACATTTCAATATCTATCCTGAAATACAGTGCTGTCACCAGTAGAATAATTATCTATAAACCTACAAGAAAGATCAGTTACTATGACTGTAATTCAAATATATGTATCAAGCATTGATGACAAAGATGTAGAAATGGAATATATATTTTTAAAATTGAATATTTTTACCAACTTCCTCTGCTGTCTGAAACTGATCAGACATGCAATCAATATTGATGATTACTACTTATGCAAAAGTTAGAAAGTAAAATGGATCAGTATTTGGAATAAATAGCTTGCTGAAACTGAGGAGGACCTGAAGCGCTTGTTGCAGAAGGTCAAGGACTGCAGCCTTCAATATATTGAAGCTCAACATCAAGAACACAAAGATTCTCACCACTGGGCCAATTGGCAGCATCAGGATGGATGGTGAAGAGACTAAGATAGTTAACAGTTTTAGTTTCCTTGGTTCCACAGTCAACACTCTTGGCACCAACAGCCAGGAAATCAGGAGACTAATTGCTTTGGGAAAGTCAGCTGTGAGGGACCTCTCAAGAGTACTGAAGAGCAACGACATCAGGCTGGAGAGTAAGGTGAGCCTGATCCAGATTATAGTCTCCACAATTACGTGCTATGCATAGAAGAGTTGGACAGTGACTAGGGATGATAGAAAGGGAATTGATGCTTTGAGTTGTGGTGCTGGAGAAGAGTGTTGACTATACCATGGACTGCTAGGAGAACAAACAGGTTTGTCCTGGAGAGGATGAAGCCGGAAGGCTCCTTGGAGTCAAGAATTCTGAAGCTTTGTCTGACATACTTTGGGCATGTTGCAAGGAGGGACTGGTCCTTGGGGAGGGACATGATGTTTGGGAGAGTGGAGGGACGGCTCAGGAGAGGAAGACCCTCAATGAGATGAATCGATTCTGTGAGTGGAGTGGTAGGAATGAGTTGTTTGGGACGGCGAGGCTGGCACAGGATAGATTGGCATTTAGGGCTCTTGTACATAGGGTCACTATGAGTCGCAAGTGACTCAATGGCACATAACAACAAAGCTTTGGTGATTGAAATGATTGTGTTTAACGCATGACATAATATTTAAAAAATGACTTATTCATTACAAATGCTCTTTTTCAGCAACATAAAAGATGATAATATTTGTGGACATCCTCGATAGAATACACTGGAATAAAAGAAAAACCATTTGTAGTAAAAGATGATGGAATAGTTCAATTTGTTGAACTAAGAAAAAACTAGAGGCTGATTTGGAAATATCATTAATTAAACTTATACAAGTTCAACCAGAAGATGTGTAAAATTAAAACATTTTTTGGTTCACTTGAGTATAACCCACTTGAAAGTAGAGGTCATATCAAAAATACATTTGTAGTACTGAATATTAATAACTGAAGACAAAAAGAACTGTGGAATGACAGAAAATATATCAAACATGAAGAAAGCTAAAACATAAGTGAGAAAGAAAACACCAAAGCAGCCGTCGGAAGGGACCCTGAAACTTGTCCTTTCAAAGGTCATTTTGAGAAGACAAAGAATTGGAATAAAATGTAATACTTGGGGGTTAAAAAAAAGAAAAATCAGAAAAGGAGAAAATGTTTAGCCTTTCTTAAGCTCCAAGGATAGAAGAAAAAAAAAACGCAAACCCAAAGTTTTAGTGTTGATTGATTCTGTAAAAAAAAAATAAATACTCAATGATACAGGAAACATCAAAAGACAAATTTAGAAAGGTGAAAGGAAAGGTGATAAAGGAATGGCAAGCATAATGCTACTAAAGAAAGGGGGAAAAGAAAAGTAACAGGAAATTCAGCCCACAGCACATGTAGAGGCAAACAGGCAAAGGAAAAAATAAGAGTGGAGGAAAAGCACTAAACTCATAACTATGTATTGCTTTGGCAGAGACTATTTCTATATTCACTCTCCTGTTGTTGTTATGTACCATCGAGTTGCCTGTGACCCTTTGTACAGCAGCTTGTAAACCTGACCTGTCCTGAGCCAGTTTCACTAATTCTGACATACTAACCCCCCTTGCCCTAGTCACTGTATCAATCCATTTCACCCGGGGTCTTCCTCTTCTGCATTGTCCCTCCAAGCATGATGTCCTTCTCAAAGGATAGATCTCTCCTGGTCACGTGCCCAAAGTATGTGAGACAGAGCTTCAAAATCCTAGCCTCCAAGGAGAAACTTGGTTTTACCCTCTCTAAGACAGACTTATTTGTTTTCTTTGAAGTTCATGGTATGTTAGTATATGCTTTAAATGCATACATGTAAATAGCTGAGTAAGTAAAGACCAATAATTCGTAAGCTGATTATCATAACCAAACGCCCTGAGAAAATTATTTTCTGAAAGGCATTCAGACCAGACTTGGGCAACATCAGTGTCTTTGGGCATAAAATAGTCTATAAAGATATCTTACTGTGGCAACTACAATTCACCTTAAAAGCTTGTGATGAGTCGACCATAGTGCATATGTTGGTCTTTCTCTGTCCAGAACAAAGAAGGAAAAAGAACAGCAAATATATACTAAAAACAAAGCAAAAACAAAAAAGGAAAGAAAAACAAGTAAGACAAGAGCCATGAGACTAATGGACCATAAGAATTTCAGCTTCGACTATTGTGAGACCAGAAGTACTAGATGACACTTGTGTTATCACTGACTACTCCAGAAGAAATCACAGTAGATGATACTAGTTAGAAGGGAAAATATAGAACAAATGGTGTGGCGGGGGACATACAAGCTTATTGATCCAATAGAGACTAACCATAGTGACTATGACCCTTTTTTACTCTTCAAATTTGGGGGGGAAAACTCACTCTATGGCTTACTTACTGATATCAGAGAGTTCTTTGTGAAAGCAGAGAATACAGGAAAGATATATATCTGTGTTTTATTGACTATTCAATGCGATTTGACTGTGTGCATTTTATCAAGTTACAGTTAACACTGAGCAAAAAAAGGAGTCTAAGAACACTTAATTGTGCTCATGAGAAAACTATAGCTAGAACAAGAGATAGGGAGCTCTGGTGGTAAGAAATTGCATGACCAGCGCAGGGGTATGTGGTTCAAACCCATCAGCTACTCCACAGAAGAAAGATGGACAGTCTCCCTTCATGCAGTTTCCTGCCTCTGAAAACCTTCTAGAGGGTCAGCCCTGGATCGATTCTGACTTGATGGTGTACAACAAGGAAACCAAGAAGTGTTTGTGCCAACAGAGGAAAAGAACACTGCATGATCAAAAATCAAGAAAGGTGTGTGTCAGGGATGTACCCTTTCTCCATATGTGTTCAATTTGTTAAAAAATTATTCAAGAAGCTGGAATTTATAAAGAAGAATGTGGCATCAGGTTTGGAGGAAAAGTCATCTATAACCTGCATTATGTAGATGTTATCACCTTACTCGCTAAAAGTGAATAGGATTTAAAACACCTGCCACAGAACGATAGCTTTCAATATGTATCACATTGCAACTTCAAGAAAAGAAAAATCCTTTGTGTGAATGTACCAGAATACCTCAATCCATTTATTTGTGCTTGGACATCTGGACTGTTTCCATGTTCTTGTGATAGTGAATAATGCTGCTATGAACATTGGCGTACAAGTCTCCGTTTGTGCCTCAGTTCTCATTTCACACAATGTAACACTGCACAGCATACAGTAGCAATGGTTTTATAAATTATCATCTAACATGAGAAGGACTGGAGAGCATTATGATGAGTGAACTAACTGACAGTCCCTCAAGGACAAATATTGTCTAAACCATTATTGTAGAATAAGGATCCAGGGGTATTGAGGGAGGGTGGAAGCAGAGGGATGAGAATGTGTAGGGAGAGAGGCATTAATCACAGAGCTGTACAATTTAATGGGGCGTTAGGGATATTGGAAGAATCTGCTCTGGAAAACAATGTACTTGAATTTTGTAAGTAAACTAGTAGAATTTAAAAAAGAAAAGGAAAATCCTCACAAATGGGGAAATAGAAACATCATGATAGATGAAAAAAATTAAGTTGTCATTATTTCAGCATGCTTGGATCTACAGTTAACACACTTGGTACCAGCAGTCAAGATATCGGATGTGTTATATTGGGGAAATCTACTGTTAAGGATCTCTTCAAAATTGTAGGTAGCATTAATTTTAGTATAAAGATTAAGGTATACCTGTTTCAAACCATGGGCTTTTTATTTACTCGCTATGCATCTGACAAGAGAACAAGGAGTAAAGATGAAAGAACAATAATCAACAACTTTGAGTTGTGGTGTTGAAGAGCACTGAATATCCCATGGGTTGTCAAGGGAACAAACAAGTATGCCTTAGAGAAGGTGACCAGTGTGCTTCTTAGAGGCAAGGAGGGCAAAGTTTGATCTCACATGCTTCAGGCATGTTGTTAGCAGAGATCAGTCCCTGGAAAAAGACATTACGCTTGGAAAGATGGAGAGTCAAAGAAAGAGATGAAGTCTATCAGGAATGTAGCAATGTGTACAACAACACAGTGACTGCAACAATGGGCTCAAGAAAATCAGAAATGATGAGTATGGCACAGGATATGACAGTATTCATATCTGTTGTTCATTAGGTGACTATGAATCATACTCCACTCAGAGGCACATGCCAACAACAACGTGGCTCAGTTTTCAGCCAAACAATGAGGTGTATAAGGTGACAATAACAACAGGGGCACACTCCTTCTTTAGAATAACCAACCACATACATTCAAAATAGCAATATTTGCCTATAAGTAAACCCCTGAGTCCAGGAAGGAGTAGGATAGAAGAGTTAATCGGTAGAAAAGTCACAGGGAGGATATTGTAGCAGGGTCATTGTGAGTATTGTAAAGAATATTATAAAACAAAATATATATGAATGACTAACTGAAAAGCCCAATTGTTCTGTAAACTTTCACTCAATTCACATTGACAAAATAATGAAATAAACACTATACTCAAAAGAAATTGGGCAGCATTCTAATTTTTTAGGAGATACCATATGCTCAAGGACCAATATTATTGAAAGAAGAAAATAAAATTACATTTAAGTTATTAACACATTTTTTAAAAAAGGCTTCAGAAATTGGTAGAACACCAGTTAAGTTGTTTCAGTGAACTGTTGCAGCATTGGAAGTACTTCATTCTGGTGACAAGAGATTAAGAAGATATCTACTAAGCCAATGAAGTAGAAGTAAATCATATTTATGCTTATTCCAAATGTAAATGATCCAACAGAATTATGAAAGTATCAAGCAATGGTATTAATATCATACACAGGTGAAATGTTTCTGAAGGCAATTTAAAAACATTTTTTGAAGTATATGGGCAGAATACTGCCAGAGGTTCAGTATGGATTCAGGAGAAGCCACAAAATGAGGAATATCTTTGCTGATATCAGAAAGATACTGGCTGATGACTGAGAATGCTAGAAAGACTTGACTATACAAAGGCATTTGACTATGTAGATAATAAATAATAGGAATTACAGAAGACTTACTTGTGCTATGTTAAATCTGTACATAGAACAAGAGGTAAGGCTGTTGAACCGAAAAGAGAGAGCAGACAGGACTAGTGTATTCTAAAATTGCATCCCTTTACAATACTTAAGTCAAGCTATATATTGAACAAATAGATCCAAGAAGCTGGACTATGTGAAGAAGAACAAGGCACCAAGACTGGAAGAATTTTCATTAACAAGTTACAATGTGAAGATTGCATAATCTTTCTTGGTGACAGCAAAAAGATTACAATAACTTATTACTAAAAACCAACAGTCTTCAACATGCATTACATTTCAACATAAAGAAAACAAATATCTTTAACATATGTTAAAAAAGTAACATTATAAAAGACTACAAATTGAAGAAACCAAGGGTTTCATTTTCCTTGGAAGCACAATCAATGTCCATGGAAGTAGAAGTCAATAAATCAAATTAAAGGTTATTGCTGTTGTTGTTATATGCTGTTGAGTTGCCCGAGTCTCATAGCAACCCTATGGACAACAACCCGGAACCCTGCTCTATCTTGTGGCAATCTCAATGTCTCTGACACACGTACCCTCATTATCCCACTCACTGAAGCAATTCATCTTATCAAGGATCTTTCTCTCCTGCGCTGTCCCTCCATCTTCCCAAGCATGATGTCCCTCTCCAAGGACTGGTCCTGCCTTGCAGCATGTCCAAAGTATGTCAGACGAAGCTTCAGAATCTTTGCCTCCAAAGAGCAGCCTGGTTTCACCCTCTCCATTATGAAACTGTTCTCTTAGCAGTCCATGGTATAGTCAATACTTTTCCAACATCACAACTCAAAGGCACCAATTCTTTTTCTATCATCCCTAGTCATTGCCTAGCTCTCTGATGCATAACAAGTGATTGCAAAAACCATGGCTTGTATCAGGCGCACCTTAGTCCACAGACTGTTGTTCTTCAGTACTTTGGAGAGGTCTCTGACAGCAGACTTTCCCAATGCAATTCATCTTTAATTTCCCGGCTGCTGGTGCCAAAAATGTTGATTGTGGATTCAAGCAAACTAAAGCTATATACAATATTGGTGAATCTCCTGAAAATCAACTTTTTCATCCTTTAAATAAAAAGCAAATGCATTGCTTTGAGGACAGCATTGCAACTAATGCCAATACTTGTAATCACTCCACATATCTGTAAAAGCTAGACAATGAATAAGAAATTAAAAAAAATATTGATGTCTTTGAATTAAAGAAAATTATCATAGACTCCCAGAAAAAAGAGTAAATTTGTCTTGGAAAAATGGAAAAAGTACTGTCAAATTCCATTGTTAGCAAAGATAGCAGGACTTCACCCAGTGTATTTTGGACATCTTGTAAGCAGAGCTTAGTTCTTGGAAAAGGATATTATGCTTAATAAGTCAAAGGGTTAGTGAAAAAAGAAAAATAAGTCTTACTTATTTTTCTATAAGATTAATTCATATAGTAACTGCAGCAATAGGATCAAACATAGCAATGGTTGTGAAGATGGCATATGTCGGGGAAATGTTTCTTAAAATTGTATATGACATTATTATTATAAGTTGAAATCAAATAGATGGCACCTAACAACTAGTCACCTACATAATACAGATAGTTGATGAGTTTTTCTACAATCCTGATGCCATGTTCTTCTTATAGTCCAGCTCCTCAAATTATTTGCTTACCACAGAGACTTAGCATATATGGAGGAAGGATTCAATGATGACGCACACTTTTCCTGACATTGAACCACGCAATGTTCTCTTGTTGTGTTTGGGCAGCCACTTCTTTCTCTATTTATAGGTTTTACATCAGAACAGTTAAGTTCAGTGTCCCTGAACTCCCACTTTTCTCAATGTTAGCCAATTTTTTTTATGTTCCAGTCAGTCGAATTTCATTGCATAGTCAATAAAAATAAACAAGCGTCTTTCTGGTATTCTATGTTTTCAGCTAACATCCAACTGACGTCAGGAGTAGTATCCCGAGTTCTATGATCTCTTCTGAATTCAGCCTGGATTTTTGGACATTTGATGTAAAGGTGCTATTTCAGTAATTTTAATAATCTTTAGGAAGATTTTACTTGTTTTTTTCTATAATTATATTTTATTACTTTTCATAAACATTTACAGAGATTTTGGGTTTCCATTCATTCATTGTTGCACTATTCTCTCTAC
>NW_006399937.1:4806769-4820678 GCF_000299155.1 Elephantulus edwardii | reverse complement strand
TCAACTCTTCAGAGCCCCTGGGCCAGCTTGAAAGGAATTCTAGTTAACCATTATGTAGTGTTCCTGTTTATGGAGTTGAATTAAGAAGGTTAATTTGCCTTCTCGAAATCTAATGGGGCCAGGAAAATACAAGGGAATGCTAACTTGGCATCTTAGTCTTCATCTGACTCACAAAACCATCCTAATCTCCTTCCTTACAAAATCTTTGTTCAGATATGTTTGAGAGTTAAAGGAGGCCCTAAAGTGCAGGAAGTGTAAATTGTGCACCTGCAAGTCTTTCCCTCAGGATTTTTTTTTAAGAACAAAGGGTATTAATTGAGACACACTATGATGAAGCTTTTTAAGGAAGTAGTGCAGTGGTTAAGAGCTCAGTTGCTTCCCGAAAGTTTAGCAGTTTGACACCCTTTGAAGGCCCAAATTTCCAAATTTGGAAAATATCTACCTGGCCAACTGACTGGAAGAGATCCATATGTTTTATTTAAAATAAATGAACCAACACAGCACAGAAATTATCAATTAATGTCATTAAATATCACATTCAAGTAAAATCTTCCAGCCTACACGTCTGGCCAGGTAGATATTTTCCAAATTTGGAAACAGTGTTTTGACATCAAATTTCCACAAAGGTTTAGGTCTGTTATTCATAGGGTCAGCAAGAGTTGCAATGGACTTGACAGCATATAACATCACAACAATTATAGTAGTATATTTGTATTTTTTTAATTCTAGTAAGTCAAATATGTAGTTAAAAAAACAAATCTGTGGTGGTTAATAAGGAAAAAAATGCTAGAACTTAAGCATAAAAGATAAATAAGTATTAAAATGCTTTCACATTCTCTTTCTCTCATTTGAGTGAGAACTGAGTCAGAGATCATTCTACATTTTACATTGGATTCCTGAAGTTGGCATCACAAGGAAGTAGACCATCTGTCTTGCTGTATCAGAGTAACTAGTGAATTTAAACTGTCAGAGGGATATAGTCTTTGAATTAGAGCAACTTCCTATGGACTTTGCAAACAAAGCTCCTTGTAAAGGTAGAAATACAAATGCTGCTATTGTTATGTGCTGTTCAGTTGACTACAACTCATAGTGACCCTATCCTACCCTGAGTTAATATCACTGTTTTTGACACACTTAACCCATTTCCACTTTGTTGATTCATCTCATGCAAGGTATTCCTCTTGGAACGACCCTCCACTCTCACAAGCATGATATCCTTGTCGAAGGACTGGTCTCTTCCAGCAACATGCCTAAAATATGTGAGATAAAGCTTTAAAATCCTTGCCTTCAAGAAGCAACCGGGTTTCACCCTCTCTAGGACAGGTCTGCTTGTTCTCTTAGCAGTCCGTGATGCTCAATACTTTTTCAGCACCACAACTCAAAGGCAACAATTCTTCTTCAGTTATCCTTAGTCATTGTGCAGCTCTCAGATGCATAGCAAGCAATTGAAAAGATTATGGCCTAGGTCAGGTGCACCAAATTCTCTAGAATGACATCATTGCTCTTAAGCACTCTAGAGAGGTCCCTGACCACAGACTTTCCTGATACAACTTGTCTTTTGAATTCCTACCTGCTGATCCAAATGATTGTGGATTTGAACAAAGTGAAATTGTTAAAAACCTCAAATCTTTTCTTAATCTATCATGATGCTGCTGATTGGCCCAGTGGTAAAGCTCTGTTTTCTTGATGTTGAAATGTAGTCCATATTGAAGACTTCTTGTTGTTGGCCTACTGCAGCAAATGCTTCAAGTCCTCCATAGTTTTGGCAAGTATGGCTATCTCATATGCATAACATAAGTTGTTAATGAGTCATTGTGGAGTTAACTTTGCAGTATCACTTTCTTGCATTGTTCCACTTTGTCCTGTAGATGGACATGGATGCAAATGGAGAATGTTAGCATATCCACAAGAAGATTGGCTATCTACTAATCCATAAGGGGATTAGCTAGTCTCACCATTAAATTGAGCAACCCAGCAGTAGTAGGATTAGACATTCCCCACCAGCAAAGAAAAGAAGCAGCAATAAGACAGTGTGGGACACCCTTCAAGAATAGACATTTTTGCTCCAGCTACCCCTATGATACTGCAGAAATAGCTGAAGCAGAAGATCAGAGAGACCTGACATAAAATGAAGCTGGCTGCTAGCCCTTCCGTCCCTTCCATGGATGGAACAAGAGGTAAACTAAGAGTCTTTGCCCAAATGTATTGAACAATTTGGGAAGAGGGGAAGAGTTAATTTTGGCAGGACTGAGAAGTTTATATAACACTGGTCTAAAGCTGAGAGGCTCAAGGCTGAGGTACCCGCATGTACATTTTAAAAGCCATCCTGACTGTATTCTGCTACTAATCTGGATTTTAACAAGATAATGTTTTGTGTGGTCTGTGAGCTATCGCATCAGATTTTGGACCCAGCAAACCAGCAAGATTGATGTTGAGATGAGTAGAAAGAGGTACAGGAGTGTGGGAATGGGGGGGAGTAGCTGGGGCATGTCTGACTTCATGGGAATTGGTTTTATATTGTTGGTGTTGCTGACAAGAGCCATTTCCCATTGTGAACTTGATAAAGTTCAGACATGGTCTTTGCTCTATTTATGACCTTCTTCCAATCCTGATGTCACATTCTTCTTCATAAAGCCTAGCCTTCTAAATGATCTATTCTGCATATAAATTTAAAAAGTATGGAGAAAGGATACATCCTTGATACTCTATTTTTAACCACGCAGTGTTCCCTTGCTCTGTCTGTATAATAGATTCCTGGTCTACCTATAGATTTCCCATGTGTTCAATCAAGTGTTCTGGAATTCTCATTCTTCACAAAATTAGCCACAATTTCTTGTGATCCACACAGTCAAGTGCCTTTGCATAGCCAATAAATACAAATAGACACTCTTCTTGTACTCTCTGCTTTCAGCCAAGGGCCATCATGGTATCAGCAATGATATCCTCAATGTCATGACCTCTTATAAATTCAGCTTCTATTTCTGATAAGAAAATAAGAAATAGAAGATGTCTATAATTTTGAAGTCTGAAATCAATCAAACATCTAATCATGATTTATTAATAATAATTGATGACTGGAATACAAAACTGGGAAGAAGGATCAGTTGTTAGAATATATGGCCTTGGTGACAGAAATAAGGCTGGAGATAAAATAATAAAATTGTATATAATGATTTATTCACTGTGAATGAATACCTTTTATTAAAAAAAAAAACCACCAACAACAACGAAAAGCACCACACAATTGATGACTATATACATGGATTTCACCTGATGGACTACACAGGAATCCGATTAGTTACATCTATGGAAAGAAAGAAAAAAAATCATCCATGAAGAATTTGAAAGATCATTACAAAGGCTGAAGAAGAAGAAGAAAAGACCAAGATAGATTTCAGATGAGACTCTGAATGTTGCATTAGAGCGGCAAAGCTAAGGGAAGAAATCAAGAAATCAAAGAGCTGAACAGAAAATTTCAAAAGGCAGCTCGGAATGACAAACCAAGATACTATAATGAAATGTACAAAGAGCTGGAGTCAGAATATCAGAAGGGCTGAACTAACTCAGAGTTTCATAAGCTGAAGAAGTTGAAAAACAAATTCAAGCCACAGGTGGCAATACTTAAGGATACTTTGGGTGGAATGTTAACTGATCCGGAAATTATTAAAAGAAGATGGAAGGAGTACACAAAGTCACTGTATGAGAAGGAATTGGCTGACATAGAAGAATTTCATGAAATAACATCTGAGCAAGAGCCTGTGGTGATGAAGGAGGAAGTTCAAGTTTCTCTGAAGGAATTGGTAAAACACAAGGCTCCAGGAGTTGATGGCATACCAATTGACATAGTTCAACAAACATACACTTCCCTGGATGTACTCACTAAGTTGTGCCACGAAATCTGGAGGACAGTCAGCTGGCCAACTGACTGGAAAAGATCGATATTTGTTCCCATTCCAAAGAAAGGTGACACAACAGAGTGCAGAAGTTACCGAACAGTATCATTAATATAACATGTAAACAAGATTCTGCTGAAAATCATCCAAAAATGATAGGAGCAATATGTCAACGGAGAACTGCCAGAAGTCCAGGCTGAATTTAGAAGAGGTCGTGGTACTAGGGATATTATTGCTAATTGTAGCTATATTATAGGGATATTATAGGTGGATCTTGGCAGAAAGCAAAGAATACTAGAAGAATGTCTATCTGTGCTTCTTTGACTATGCAAAGGCTTTTGACTGTGTGGGTCACAACAAGGTGTGGCTGACTCTGAGAAGAATGGGAATCTCAGAACATTTGATTGTACTTATGTGAAACCAAGAGACAGTCGTCAGAACAGAGTAAGGAGATGCTACATGGTTCAAAATCAGGAGGCATGTTTGTCAGGGATGTATTTTGTCTCCATACCTTTTCAATCTGTATGCACAACAGATCATCTGAGACACTGGGCTGTACAAGGAGGAATGTGGCATTATGGTTGGTGGAAGAGTCATCAACAACCTGTATTATGCAGATGATACAACCCTGACTGCTGAAACTGAGGGGGACTGCAGTACTTGTTGCAGAAGGTTAAGGACTGCAGCCTTCAATACGGATTGAAGTTCAACATCAAGAAAACAAAGATTCTCACCACTGGGCCAACTGGCAGCATCAGAATGGATGATGAAGAGATTGAGATAGTTAACAGTTTTAGTTTGCTTGGTTCCACAGTCAACACTCTTGGTAGCAGCAGCAAGGAAATCAAGAGAAGAATTGCACCAGGAAAGTCAGCTGTGAGGGACCTCTCAAGAGTACTGAAGTGGAATGACATCAGGCTGGAGAGCAAGGTGCGTCTGATACAGGCTATTGTCCGCAATTACATGCTATGCATCAGAGAGTTGGACAGTGACTGGGGATGATAGAAGAATTGATGCCTTTGAGCTGTGGTGCTGGAGAAGAGTGTTGAACATACCATGGACTGCTAGGAGAACAAACAGGTTTGTCCTGGAGAGGATGAAGCTGGAAGGCTCTTTGGAGTCAAGGATTCCGAAGCTCCATCTGACGTACTTTGGGCATGATGCAAAGAGGGACTGGTCCTTGGAGAGGGACATCATGTTACGGAGCATGGCGGGACGGCGCAGGAGAGGAAGACTCTCGATGAGATGGATGAATTCTGTGATTGGGGTGGTGGAAACGAGTGTGTTGCGGACAGCGAGGTTGGCACAGGAGAGAACAGCATTTAGGGCTCTTGTACACAGGGTCACTATGAGTCACAATCGATTTGATGGCACATAACAACAACAATGGAAAGAAATCAGCAAGTTAAAGAGTTGGACAGAAGGTTTCAAAGGCAGGGTGGGAAGACAAAGCAAAGGAGAGATGAAAGATAACATTAACTCTTACTGGAGCTCAAAGTCCTGCATTCCTACTTTGCTTCTTCTGTCAGTGCCCTAGTGAAGGACTAGGAAGGGCACTTCCTACCTTGCTGTTGTTGTTGTTTTTGTTATATGCCGTCAAGTTGCTTGTGACTCATAGCACCCTAGGTACAACAGCCCTAAATCTTGCTCTATCCTATGCCATTCGCACTGCCTCCAACACACCCATCCCGATTACCCCAGTCACTGAATCAATCCACCTCATAGAAGGTCTTCCCCTCCTGAACTGTCCCTCCACCCTACCAAGCATGATGTACCTCTCCACGGACCGGTCCCTTCTTACAACATGTCTAAAGAATGTCAGACAAAGCCCCAGAATCCTTGCCTCCAAGGAGCAGCCTAGTTTAACCCTTTCCAGGATGAATCTGTTTGTTTTCCTAGCAGTCCATGGTACCCTCAATACACTTCTCCAGCACCACAGCTCAAAGGCATCAGTTCTCCTTCTGTCGTCCCTAGTCATTGTCCAACTCTCTGATGCATAACAAGTGACTGCAAGACCATGGCCTGTATCAGATGCACCTTATCCTCCAGAGTGACACCATTGTACCCTGGAGAGGTCCCTAACAGCAGACTTTCTCATTGCAATATGTCTTTTAATTTTCTGGTTACTGGTACCAAGGGTGTTGACTGTGGAGCCAAGCCGACTAAAGTTATTAACAATCTCAATCTCTTCACCATCCATCTTGATATTGCCAATTGGTCCATTGGTGAGAATCTTTGTCTTCTTGATATTGAGCCTCAATCCATATTTATGGCTGCAGTCCTTGGCCCTCTGCAGCAAGTGCCTCAAGTCCTCCTCAGTTTCAGCAAGCAGGGTTCTGTCATCTTCGTAATTTTGATTGTTGATAGATCTTCCACCAATCCTGACACCACACTTCTCATAGAATGCAGCCTCCCGGACAATCTGTTCTTCATAAAAGTTTAAAAGGTACGGAGATAGGATACATCCCTTTCATACACCCTTCCTAATTTTGAACCATGCTGTGTTTCCCTGCTCTGTTCTGACAACTCCCTTTTGGTCCTAGTATAGGTTTCTCATTAGCACGATCAAGTGTTCTGGGATTCCCATTCTTCTCAGAGTCAGCCACAGTTTGTTATGATCCACACAGTTAAACAGGCCTTTGCATAATCAATGAAACACAGATAAACATTCTTCTGGTGTTCTCTGCTTTCAGCCAAGATCCATCTAACATTAGCTGCAATATCTCTAATACCATGACCAATCTAGATATAGATTAGTTATTCAGCCTCAACCATTGCTTACCTGAGCAGGAAGGAGGTCATAGCTCATTGTCATTATTTAACATATCTGTAATACAATGGTTAATGTTTATGTTTTCTACTTTTCTGGGCTGCCCCTTTCTGGGTCTTTAAACAGAAGTCAGATATAATCAGTTTTCCTGTGGATTTTTCCCCCCTTTACTTAGGTATTTCTGGGAGGCTGATTTATTAAGCTTCAAGTATGGGTTATGTGACAGAAAAGAAAATTCATAGAGACTATTACTACTTCAGCTTTTGTGTTTAGCTTCCAGGTCATTGTGCTTGTTTAATCTTTACCTCATAGAGTCCTCTAATATTTTCATTATGTATAGCATTCAATGTTTATAGCTGAACTTAGTAAGAAAAAAAAATAGTGAAAATTATTCCTGCTTACACTTGAAATATCTTGAAAGCAGAATTTTTCTGGTTTTCTCTTAACGTCTTTTTCTTTCCTAAAATACATGGAAGTCAAGAGAAAATTTAGTTTTGCACTTTTTGTGAAGCAGCTTGGTATCATCTCATAGACAGTGTACAAAATTTGAATTTCTGTTCTGCTATGTTTGTGTTACATATTTTTAGTTCAGAAAGCAGTATCCAAAATAAAAAAGCTGAATAAAATGAAATTAAAGTGATATTTTCCTTTCCATTCACTATTATATGAGTAACCACCTTTTCTAGTCCTCAAAGTAGTAGCCTTATTCTTTCTGTAAGTCTTTTCATTTTTAATGCACTTTTTGTGTTATATTAATATATACACATAATGTTAAAATCAATCCTAAAGCCACACAGTTCAAGGCCACCGTATGCTCCATGGGAGAAGAATGGACAATCTCCTCTTGTACAAATAACTGCCCCTGAAAACCTGCTGGTGGGTCAGTTATGGTTTGGTTCTGACTGTAGGATACAAGAACAAAGTTGGTAGAATAAGGCTACCTTGTGGAGTAGAGAAAGTAGTTGCTCATTAGCAAATGTAAGTATATATAATCTACATTTTGTAGTTGGCTCTTAACCTAAAGGCTGACTGTTTGAACTCACTCAGAAGTGCTGTGGGAAGAAAGGTCTGGTTGTCTGTAGACACCAAACTAAGAAAACTCTATGTAGCAGAGTTATATTTTTAAAGCATGAAGTTGTCATGAATCAGAATAAAATTGACATTGTTATTATTATTGTGTGTCATCAAGTCAGAACTTACCCATAGCTGACCCTCTGGTGGGTTTTTAGAGTCAGTTAATCACATGGGAGGAGACTGCCCATCCTTCTCCTGCACAACAACTGGCATATTCGAACCATGTGCCTTCAGATTTGCAGAGCAGCTTCTTGCCACTAAGTCACCAGTGTTTAGCAGGTTGTTTTTGTTTTGTTTTGGGTTTCCCCACCACCACTTCACTCTTTTCTTAGGGAGCTCTGGTGATGTAGTCTGAAGGGATTTGTGTTGCTAACCCCAAAGCAGCACCTCTCTGAGGGTTCAAATCCACCAGCATCTTCAAGGGAGAAAGATGTGTAATCTCTCCTGTGAGATTTACAGCCTCTCAAAACCTGTGTTGGTTCTTACTTGGTATCAATGAAGTTGATTAAACTCTTTTCTTAAATTTTAAAATAATTTCTCACTTCATGTGACATTTATTTACCATCATTACACAATTTGAGTTTTACCAGGTGATTTGTTATTATGTTACAACCTTTAGGTTAACAGCACAACTCCCTACAGATTAACCCAGCAGAGTCAAATTCTATTTTTAGTATTGTAAAAATAATTTGAAGAATGATTTTAGAGAAATGTATCCATAAAACATAATGTATCCATAAAACATACTGACTCTGAGGTGGTGATTGCTATGAGCTGTCAAGCTGCCTTTTTTGTAACAGGGGGTAAAAACATCACCTAGTTGTATGACTGCATATTTGGGCTCATCATTGTGTCATCCATCTCACTGATAATTGCTATCACTTTTCCTAACCTTTTACTTTAGCATACAAAATCGTTTTTCTAGGTAATGATCCTTCCTGATGATTAGTCCAAAATAAGAAAGTTAAAGCCTCATAATTGTCACTTCTAAAAAGTATTTTAATTGTATCTTTTTGAAGACAAATTTTCTCTCCTTTTGGCAGTCTGTGACAGATTCAAGATTCTCAACAACCCTCACAACTCAAATGCATCATTCTCATCTTCTACAACAGAAAGCCAAGCCAAACAAAAATGAATGGTCTTGGTCTTCATATTCTTTTCAATACAGGTAAGAAAAATATTAAAAAAGCAAATAAGGGAAAGAAGAAAGGAATAGGAAAGGCAAATAAATGATAAGATACAAAATTGCAAGCTGTGGCAAGTCTAACAAATTATTTAAAAAAAAAAGGTACAGAAAATAACATGGTGAGCCAACCTAAAAGTCTTCAAAGAGAGCTACTCTAAAACTTGAAGAACTAAAGGAGGTTATCTTTTTAACCAAAAAAAAAAATGGACTTCAAGGCAACAGAACAGGTCTAAGAAAGTAAATGATGAGAGAGGTGTAAGGAACAGCCAACCACATTCTGAAATTTCTTTCCAGCCACCATTTTCAGTTTGAATTTCTTTAGCCTTTTATTTTTTTGGTTAGCTTTTCAAGGTGTATCTGCCATCTGCTCAGACAGAAGGTCATCATGCCTCAGGGACTTGGCAGGACCTGTTTCTCTGACACTGCAGAAGTCACTGGCCACTAGCTGACTTCACTCATTCAATCTGAATTCAAAAATCCAAACACAGTAACATTTTCTAGTCCAGGTAGTCTCCATAGCACAATGAAAGCAAAGAAGCTGAATGAAAAGAACAGTTTTGATAGAACAATCGTGGGCTGGGGACAGAATGCCAGAGTTTCAATCATAATTCTACTCACACTTCCTCCTATTTTTGTGTCTATACATTCTTGCCTTTTCTTAGAAACTACTCTTTTCTACCCAGGAGAATAAAAAAGAATGTATCAGTTCTTGATAGTATTTGGAAGCAGAGACATTATCAACACCCAGCATCCACATCCAGTGATCTGTTACACTTCACAGCTGTTTTATATATCTGTCTAGTCTCTGTTCCCAGGAACAAAAATAATAATAAATTCTAATAATCATCCTTTATGTGTATTTGCACACATACAGCATTTATAAACATACTCTTTAACATGTTTAAGGCACACAGTTCAAACCTATCACTGGCTCCTTGGGAGAAAGGTGAATCAGGTCCTTCTGTGCAATAGGGAGTCTCTGAATACCTACTAGAGGATCAGCTATTAATTGGTTCTGAGTCATGGCATGTTGCTGTTGTTTAATGCCTTCGAGTCATAGACGACTCATAGCGACCCTATGAACGAACAGCCTGAGCACTGTTTGTACATAGAGCTTCCCGGAGGCAAGCCATTTCAGAACTGGATGCCGCTCCTGATTCCAAGCTAGATTTAGTCATGGCATAGAACAACAAAAATAATGAACATACTTATAAAGAAAGCACACAAGCATAAAGGAGTTATAGAAGTCTTTGATTTCATGATCTGTAATTTTGACACAAGATGAAGCCAAGTAGTTGCACTTTTTCTGCCCAGATGCATATTTCTGCCTCTGCTGAAGGCAGAAATAGTTAACCAGTAATTGCTATGGAAAATGAGACACAGAGAGTGTTTTCTTCAATTGGTAATACTGAAAATCTTTTCAGAGAAGAATAATATTTGACAAGAAGAAAAAGCATCAGAGGGATTTGTTTTTAAGTGATCTAAACACCAACTGTCAGCCTCAAAGGAAAATAATATAAAAGACAGAAATAAAAATCAACAATGACTTAATCAGGACATTATTAGAAAGAAAAATCAGAATTTTAACTATCCTACTTGTAATTTTATGCTCCACTTCCAGAATCAAGATTTAATCTATGACCAACTATGTAAATATAGCAAGGAACAGGGAGATTTCGTGTTTCTAATGTGATGGCTGAGTGCATAAAGAGTTGTGTTGCCAACTGTAAGCAGCCAATTTGAACCCACAAGCTACTCCCCAGGAAAAAGAGATGAGCTTCCTCCCCTTGTGCAAATTACAATCTCTGAAAACCACCGGAGGAACAACTGTGAGTTGGTTCTGACTGTATACAAATGACTTTGACCTTTTTTGAAGATTTTTATATTATTTATTTCTATTTTGGTCAGAGCTAATTCTAGAAAAATTCCAGTGTACTTGTAACTTTTACTCCAGTGACACTGCTACCTATCTTCTTAGTTGTTCAATGAGTTCATGGGATCAAACAAGCTGTCTTCCACAGACCCACTTCTTCTGAAATATGTTTTGTGATTTTTATTTAAAAATATATCTGTCAGGGGAAGAAAATGATTCTTTGTTAAGTTAAATTTTAGATAAAAAATTTAGGAAAGTGAAGTAGAGCCTGAACAAGGTGGGCTGACACAGTGACACAATTAGCTTCATTCTTCACATATATCTCACCAAATAATACTGTAAATCAGGAAAGATGCCAGTGTTTTTCGAAACTTGGGAATCAATCTCAAATTCAAACTATTAAAACTCCACTCAAACTATAGCATCAAATCACAGTTTACAGAACCTTTTGCTTGAAGCAAACAAAAGTATTAATTTTACTCCTTTTAAGTTACAATCTTGTTCCGTGAGCTGTGCTTTACTGATCTCTTCTGCCTCTCAGGGTGTAAAGTTTTGTGCTCATATACCTTTCAGAAACAAAAACAACTTGTCTTTTAGGCTGTGGTCCTTTAATATGGTTATCTACGCAGAAAAATTGATTGTACTTATGCTAAACTTATACTTGAACCAGGAAGCAGTCCTCAGAACAGAGCAATAAAACACTACATGGTTCAAAATAAGGAAGACATGTCTCCTTAAATAATAAGGAAGACATATCGTCCTGTCTCCATACCTTTTTCAATTCATGTACAGAACAGATCATCAAGGAGGCTGAGCTGTATAAGGAGGAATGTGGCATCAGGATTGGAGGAAGACTAATCAATAAGCTACGTAATGCCAATGATACAATCTTGCTTGCTGAAACTGAGGATTTACAAAGAATTACTTGCTGCAGTCTCCATTATGGATTGAAATGCAATATCAAGAAGATGAAGACTCTCACCATTGGGTCAATTGGCAGCACCATGACAGAAGAAAAAGAGATTAAGGTTATTAACAATTACAGCTTGTTTGCCTCCACTATCAACACTCTTGGCACCAACAGTCAGGAAATCAAAAGATGAATTGCATTGGGGAAATCTGATATCATGGACCTCTCCAGAGTGCTGAAGAGCAACAATGTCAGTCTGGATACAAAGGTGCACCTAATCCAGGCCACAGTCTTCTCAATTATTTGTTAATGCTTCAGAGAGCTGAAAAATGGCTAAGGATGACAGAAGAATAATTGATACCTCCAAGATTGGTGCTGGAGTAGAGTCTTAAACATACTAAGGACCTACAAAGAAAACAAAATAGGTCTGTCCTTGAGGGTATGAAACCACGTTTCTCCTTGCAGGCTAGAATTTTGAAGTTCCGTCTCACATACTTTGAGCACATGGCTAGGAGAGACCAGTCCTTGGAGAAGAACATCACACTTGGAAAGATGGAGAATCAATGAAGGAGTGGGAGATTTCAAAAAGATGGACTGACATTGTGACTTCAGCAATGGCCTGTAGTGTCTCAGAGATGATGAAGAAGGTTCAAGATAGGGTAGAGTTCAGGATGGCTATAAGTCATACTCGATTAGAAAGCACCTAACAACAATAAGAAGGTTGCCATGAGTTGGAACCAACTCGATGGCACTGAGATTTTTTTTCCTTCTTCACAAATTAACTGAAATGTGCTTATTATTAGAAATATCCCAGGACATGAGGAGAAATTTAAAGTTGACTCATTTAACATTGCATAAAATCCTACAGTTTACTTATAAAATTAAATTCTTGAGTATATACAACTACCTGAAAGAGAAAAACAGGAATGGTGGTGGTATAAGGATTTGCTGAACAACACTAAAAAGCTACTGTCACACAGTCAGTGTGTTATTACATAAGAAGAAATGTATAGCTATTTTTTAGTCAAGTAGAAAAGAAAACTATAAATCCTATAAAACCAAACTATTCAATACTTAGTAAATATTTTAATTCAAAGAAAATACTTTTTTATAAATAAAATATGAAAAAGTCTATTAAGATAAAAATAATATTGTGTGCTTTTTTGTATGACACACAAATGAAAATTCAAAATAGATTGAACATCTACTTCTATTATTTAATCAATATAATCCATAGCAAAAATTTATATTACAGACTTAAAATCCAAGAATGAGAACAATTTTAACCATGTGAAGAACCCGAAAATTCAGTAGGAATTAAAAATTTGCATATATAAAAAGGAAAAATTGAAGAATCAGATTATAAATAGTAAGTATTGAAAAGGATTATAATGCACATTAAGAGATAAGTTTTCATAACTGGGACAAATGAAAGTCCAAAATAATTACAAGTAAAATGTAAATAATATAGAAAATTTGATAAAAGTAGGAAAAGAAAATTCATAGAACAGAAAAGTGTAGTGCCCAAATTGGTTGTAATTAGTAAATCCATCTTAAGATAGCCATAAAGTACAATTTCTTCACTAAAAATAACAAATATTAAAAGGAAAACAACATTTACTGCCGACAGAGATAAGAATGAAAATTAAAAACTGTTGCCATCTTTGTAGAATGTGAAAAGAAATCTGTGGAGAGCAATTAAAGCTAAAAATACACTATTTCACACAAAATCCCCACTCTCAGTAGTATTTCCCACTGAAAGAAATCTCACTGCATATGACGAATGCACATAGATGTTTATTGCAGAATTTTTTTATAGAAGCAAAATAATAAAAACCAGAGTTTCTTTTCCCCTAAGAAGTTGAAAGCTGGGGACAGCAGTGTTGTCCCAACATTAAAAATAAAAATTTTTTTAAAAATCTACATATTCTAAAAAGACCTTTTCTTGAAACCATCAAGGTAGCCTGAATAGCAAAATTTGGACAGATCCTTTTGAAGGACAAATAAGATTTGTGAACTAGTTTAGTTGTGGCTGAATATAAGAGGAGGCAGAAGTAATCATCATACAGATTTAAAACAAACGGACCAACCTAAAATTTTAATCAATTCTGAAGTCAGAGTGCATACATTACAGAATGAATAAAAGTCATACGCACAAGCAGCAATAGCATTCACTTGCAGGCTTTTTAAAATATATATTTTA
>NW_006399937.1:4798678-4806669 GCF_000299155.1 Elephantulus edwardii | reverse complement strand
TCCTTGAAAAGCAAAAGAAAAACTCCCTCATTGGTACACAATCCCCCCGCACCTCCCCCAATCCCACCCCCAACCCCAAGTATAATCCACTCTGCAACCCTCATTGCGTACTCCTACGATAAACATAATGCCCTAAAATATAATACATTTAAACTATTCTCTCCCCCATAGACTTCAATGCCGTAAACATATTTCATCCAGCTTTTTAGCATGGAATTTCAGAGGGGTGCTCACAACAAGTCCTGGAATCTGGCAGGGGAGCAGAGACATCCACTTTTGCCAGCTTTTATATACAAATAAGCAAGGGAGAAGAAATTGTTTCTGGGAAAAAGGCTCAATATGATATCATCCTCTTCCACTTTCCCACTACCTAATCTCCATTGCTTCTTATAATTTACCTTCCTCCCTCAGGCATCTTTTGCATCTTATAGAAAAGTGTCCAGCTTTAGGAAAGGGTAACAAACGCTTTTTGTTTCAGTGATAATTTATATATTAACTCTCTCAACATCTGGCACAAAGATAGAGGGGTAAAACCTATTAATCAATTGAGGATGTTAAAGCAGAAAATATTACTAGAGGCTAGATGATACGTAATCCGGTGGAGTGACCCATGCAATAATTGTACTACTAACACAAAGGCAATTCTAATTCTCTAGAGGCTCCATTGGAGAAAGATAAACAATTTCCTTCACTGTGATTTATAGCTTCACAAACCCAGTGGAGGGTCAACAGTTCTGATCAGCTGGCAATGAGTTGGGATTGGAATACATATAACTAATATGTTTTTATTACATCTTTTTAGCTGATTTTATTCCTTTCCCAGCATGATGTCTTTTTCCAAGGACTGGCCCCTCATGAAAACATGCTTACAGTACATAAGATGAAGTTTCACCATCCTGGCCTCTCAGCAACATCCTAGCTGCACTTCATCTAAGTCAGACTTGTTGGTTTTTTGCAAGTCCATGGAACATTCAATACTTTTACCCACGTTTGAAAGTCAAAATTAACAACTCCTCTTAGATCTTCCTTAATCATTGGTTATCTTGAAGATGCATAAGAAGCAATTGAAAGTACTGTGGCTTAAGTCAGGCATGCCTTCATCTTTAACCTTACATCCTTGCCTTTTAAGAGTTTTAAAGAGGTCCTTGACTGTAGCTTTGTCCAGTGCAAAAGGTATTTTTATTTCTCTTTTTTAATTAATTATTTTTCATTTAAATGAAGGCTTGCACATCTTATTGATTATTTTATATATCATAGCTATTTTGTTTTACAACATTAATTATCATTGATTAATTATTTTACTTTAATGTCTAGTCAACCCTCATTTTGTATTCCCTTTCTCTTCACCCAACACATTAATTTATTAAATTTTCTCCCTTGCCCTTCTCTTCCCAACCTTGTTAACTGCCTCAGTTGAGTATCTGTATGTAAATCTTTTCTTAACCTTTTATAAGAGTGGGTTTATACCATAATTATCCTTTTGTGACTGACATATGTCACTCAGTAAAATTGACTTTAGATTCATCCATGTAGTGCAGTATTTTACATATTCTTACATTATGTCTTTTGGTTCCTTAACGGTTACTATTGTGGGCATGGATCCAAACAAATCAAAATCTTTGACAACATCAATCTTTATGACATCTATCATTATGGAGACTATTGGCCAATTTATGAGGATTTAACATTTCTTAAGGTTGAGATATAATCTATAGTTAAGCCTGGAATCTGTGATCTTCTTCAGTAAGTCCTCTTAATTTTCTACAAGCAAGGTTGTTCCATCTGCATAATACAGGTTGTTGAGAATTCCTCCAAGTTTAATCCCACATTTTTAAATACATTGTACCTTCTTAAATTATTAGAATCACCAACTAAATGATGCCGAACAAGTAGCATTTGCCTAGGGATAAAGGAGTGAAAACAGGAAGAGGAAGTGGGGAAGGACCAAGGAAGATAAAAGTTACAGAGAGCCAGTGAAGGAAATATGATTATATTGTGGGTATTGTAATATATGTGATAAAATAAAGTAGTAATAAATTGTTGAACGAAAAATCAATCTAATTTATAAAGTTTTACTCAGATTACAAATATATATATAAAACCCTACTATGGATGCCTCAATTCCAACTTCTGGTGAGTTCTAGAGACTACGGATTTTTTATGGAAGATGACTGCAAATCTTACTCCTAAGGAATGACTGGTGGTGGTAGATTCAAATCAGATACATTAAAGACTTTGACATCAGGGCTCCTTCTAAAACAGATAGCACAAGGGAGTTCCTTACTAGTTATAAAATAGATCTATATGTTTATTTTGGTGAGTATCACACAAATAGGTACAATTTTATCTGTGGAATAAAAATTGCATTGACTAATAAGCATGGAAACACAGAAAGGTCTATAAAATTGGTGAAACCTGAATAAAGCCTGAAGTCTAATTAGCAATTGTATAATTATATCTTTCCTGTTTACTACAATTATAAAATTTATTAACATTGGTGACAATTGATCAAAAATACATGAAATTATACTACTTTTCAAATTTACATGAGTAATATTTTATGATAAAAATGGTGAAATATTAAGAAAGAATTAAGAAGGGATGGAGGGAAGCTAGGGGAGGATGAGGGACAGGCAGAAAGAAAGGAAGGAGAGACAGAAAAAGCAATTAAGTAGCAGAAATACACAGATTAAGATTCTAAGAGTTGGAGGTGTTTTTGTTTATATTTTAGGAAATTAATCTTGCCTAAGACTGGTAGCTATAGCTTTAAATATAATTCCTGATTCACTTCCCAAAACTGTACTTTTTCTCTGCAGCAAAAGCTGCTCCCTTCAAGAACGGCACATTCATTTCTCACCTGTATGTTGCCATAGCCTTCCTCTCATCTCTCTGATTCTATCTTATGCTTCCCAATCATTCTTCACACAATAGCAAGAGTAACCTTTTAAAAATGTCAATCCTATCAGGTCACTAAAAAGTCCCTTCCCTGTATTAAGATACAGAACATAATTCTCTTGAATTATCTTCAGGGTCTTTATGGTTTATTTTTTTCCAAGTAACTTTTTAAATTACATTTTGTAGTAAGTAATGAAATCTATTCATAGTTAATAATTTATTCGAGGTTTGGATTTAACTGTTAAATTCCATTTTCTTCATGGTTTGTTGGTTGTTTTTTTTTCTGAAATGCCACTTTTATTACACACAGTGTTCAATATACCTTCTATATTTATAATATAGTAATTTAACAATATAATAACATATATTAGTAATACAGAAGGTGTATTGAATGTTCTGTGTAATAAATTGCAGAAAAAATGTTGGGGGAAAGTGCATTTAAGAATTATAGCTAGGCCTAGAATAAATAATTGACTGTCAGGGGTAAGAAGCTGTGCTACAATCCCAGAGGTAAGCAGTTCAAATCCACCAGTGGCTCAGCAGGAGAAGGATGGGCAGTCTTCCCCCATGTGATTTACTTCCTCTAAAAACCCACTGGAGGGTCAGCGATGCATCAGTTCTAACTCGACAGCATACAATAACAATAACAACATTTTGTTAAAGTTTTTATTTTGTTCAATTGATTTCTATTAAGTCGTAGGTAATGACTACATTATTTTCATTTGTTGTTACTTTCACTATAATTTATAGCATATTCAAGTATCTGGGAAATGTATAGTTTCCCTTATTATTTTTAAAGATTGAGTTTTGCATGACTCTTAACCATTTCATTTTAGTAGAAAAATTTTCTTTTTAAAAAAAGTTATTTTGGAATTTACAATGCATTCTTATTTAAAATTATGAAGTAAAATGGCATCTTAAAATAGTCTATCATCCTGAAAATGAAATCATCTGAACTTTCAACTAACACTCAATTATTTTAATACCTACAACAAGATTGGTGGACGATATACCAACAACCTGCGTTATGCAGATGACACAATCCTGCATGTTGAAACTGAGGAGGACCTGAAGCACATGCTACAGAGGGTCAAGGACTGCAGTCTTCAGTATGGATTGAAGCTCAATGCAAAGAAGACAAAGATTCACACCACTGGGCCAGTTGTCAGCATCAGGATGGATTGAGATTGTTCACAGCTTTAGTTTGCTTGGCTCCACAGTCAACACTCTTGGCACCAGTAGCCAGGAAATTAAAAGGCACATTGCCATGGGCAAGTCTGCTGTTAGGGACCTCTCCAAAGTGCTGAAGAGCAATGGTGTCTCCCTGGAGACTAAGGTGCATCTGATACAGGCCATGGTCTTTGCAATCACTTGTTATGCATCAGAGAGTTGGACAATGACCAAGGAGGATAGAAGGAGAATTGATGCCTTTGAGCTGTGGTGCTGGAGAAGAGTATTGAGAGTACCGTGGAATGCTAGGAAAACAAATAGATTCATCCTGGAAAGGGTTAAACTGGGTGGCTCCCTGGAGGCAAGGATTCTGGGGCTCCATCTTACATACTTAGGACATATTGTGAGGAGAGACCGGTCCTTGGAGAAGGAATTCATGCTTGGGAGGGTGGAGGGACAGCGCAGGAGTGGAAGACCCTCTATGAGGTAGATTGATTCAGTGACTGTGATAATTGGGATGGGAGTGTCAGAGACAGTGCGATTGACACAGGGTAGAGCAGAGTTTAAGGCTGTTGTACATAAGGATACTATGAGTCACAAGTGACTCGACAGCACATAACAACAATAACACCACCACCAAGATCCCTTTCTCATTTATTTGATCTGAAGTCTCTCTCACATATAACTACTTTTATAATCATATATTTTATCTTATATTACCAATAATCACATCTCTTCTACATTCTCATTTTTAAACATCCCAGTCACAAACTGCTTTCAGTACCTGACTCCAAAACAAAGGTCTTTAGATTAGTTTCTCCTACCATCAAACAATTTTTCTTTATCCTTCTTATAGACATCCACAAGATTTTTCTAACATAGCTTAGATATCATGTCCCCATTGCTTTAATAATTATTCTCCTAATACTCTGAACTCAGTTGTTCTCTAAGTTTATCTTATTCATGGGAAAATATTAACCTAAATTAAGTTCCATTCTGTTCCTACTCACAGCTGCACCCATGCAGCAGGACGTGCCTAGAGAAAAACATACACTGTGTGAGTGTGTTTTCGTTGCGGCAGTCCTGTCTTGTCTTCTGTGTGTGTTTGTCTCTGTATGTTCATTTCCCCCAGGAAAAACGGTTGCGGTTTGCAGCACACTATGCTGATTATCTTCACTTTACATTTTGACCATCACCTCACATGGTTACCTGGCAAGGTGACTATATTTCACTGGTTCGTTCAATCTCTAAATTTCGGCGACCCTATGAACACAGATCTGAATTCTGTTCTATCCTGTGCCATCTTCAGAATCTCTAGGACATCATGCTTGGAAAGGTGGAGGGACAGTGAAAGAGAGGAAGACCCTCAACTAGGTAGATTAACATGGATACTACAGCAAAAAGCTTGAGAGTGTCCTCTTCACAATCAACTGAATGTATTAACAACAGTAAAATATAAAAACCTACAAGATTACTTCCACATGCTTCAATAAAAACAACTCTCAATCCATCTAAAATTAGGCTAAGAAGCTCTGGTGTTATGATACATTACAAGTGTACAGCTAATTGTAAGTTCAATAGTTCAAATTTACCAGATGTTCCACAGGTGAATGTTGGGCAGTTTCTTACTTTACCAATTTACAGCCTTAGATACTTGATGAAAGGACACAGTAATTGGAATAAAATCAACAGCAAGGAGTTCGAGGAGTTTTTGTTTTCTGGGAGGAATGCATTGAATCTACTTTATGTTTTATTTTTATAGTTAAGCTGTTGATGCTTCCTTCCAAGAATGGGCAATCTATCTGTAAAATAAATCTTATTGTTTTCTGTCTACCTGAGGACAGTGCTTCAGCAATTTTTCTCTGTTAAAAATTGAATTATCTTCCCCTAAATTATGTATAAGAATAGCAACCCTTATACTCAGAATGTAATCCTGTTTGAGAATAAGGTTTTCTTTGTTATCTTAATCGGGTCATAGTAATGCAGAATGTCTTCTAAAGCTAATCACTTCTGCATTATAAAAAGATCAGATTAAACACAGGGTAAGCACAAAATCAGGAACAATAGATGTTATATTATGTACTATAAGAAGAATAGAACACTTCTCTCTACTGCGCTTGACTGGTCTTAAAAAAAAAAAGAAGAAGAAAAATGGGCATCATGGCTGTGTCCTTTCTCCATACCTGCTCCGTCTGTATGCTGAGAAAATAATTTGAGAAGCTGGACTTTATGAAAGGGTTGTGGATCAGGATCAAAGCAAGAATAATCAACACCTGTGTTATACATATGACACAAGCTTGCTTGTTGAAAATGAAGAGGACTCGACATACTTCTGCAGAAGATCAAAGACTACATTTAACACAGAATACATCTCAACAACATGAAGACAAAAATTCCCACCATTGGGACAGCAAACAACACCATGATAGAATTTTTTTTTTAAAAAAATCAAAGTTATCAACAATTTCACTCTGCTTGGATCCATAACCAACATACAATAGTAAAGAATTCAGAAGGTGTATCACATTGGGAAAGTTTTGCTGTCAAGGACTTCTCCAAAGTGCTAAGGAACAATGATATCAGTTTAATGAGTAAGGTGATATGAACCAAACCACAGTATTTTTAGTTACTTGCTAAACATCTGAAAGTTGGCAATAAATAAGTATGAGAGAAGAAGAATGGAAGCCTTTGAGTTGTGGTGTTGAAGAAGAGCACTGAATATCCCATGAACTGTCAAAAGAATAAGCAATTATGTCTTTGAAAAAGTGCAACCAGTGTGCTTTTTAGAAGGGAAAATAGAGAAGCTTCATCTCACATACTTTGGACATATTGTTAGAAGGAGCTTTTCCTTGGAAGAAGATATTATGCTTTGAAAAGTGGAGGATCAGTGAAAGAAAGACCCTCAACAAGATGTGTTGGCACAGTGACAGTAACAACGTGCACAAGTACACAGAAATGATGAAGGCGGCACAGGATAGGACACAGCTCTAGTCCATTATTCATTTGGTCACTATGAGCTGTTCTCAACTCAATGGAATATAACAGCAACACAAATCGACACACAAATGCAGGTGCTAAAGAGGTGAAACACACAAGAGTCATCTTTCAGAGCAGAGAGTAAATTCCCCTGACTTGGTGTTCCTACATTGGCCTTGACATAGATTTTTAATCATTATACTGAAATGTCCAGAGAGAAAATAATTGAGAATAAAAGAACTCATTCAGCATTTCTTACACTGAAGGACCGGAAATACTAACTCAAACAGCAAGATACAATACTGAGAGATGCTAGTGGGAAATCCCTGAATAATTCAGGAAGAATCAAAATAAGTTAGAAGGAATTCAAAGAAGAATCACTATACCAAAAGAATTGGCTGACACTGAAATATTTCAAGAAGTACCATATGTTCAAGAGTAAGTGGTAATGAAGGAAAAGTTAAAGCTGCACTGAAGGTATTAGCAAAAAATAAGTCCTCAGGAATTGATGGGATACTGATTGGTATGTCTCAACTAACATATATAACCATGGACCTTGTTATTATTCTATGCCAGGAAATTTGCAGAATAACTGCTTGATTGGACTTATTGAAAGAGACATGTATTTGTTCTCATTACCAAGACAGGCAATCAAGTGTTGTTGTTGTTGTTATGTGCCGTCGAGTCATTTCCGACTCATACCAACCCTATGCACAACAGCCCTAAACCCTGCTCCATCCTGCGCCAACCGCACCGCCTCTGACACACCCATCCCGATTACCCCAGTCACCGAATCAATCCATGTCATAGAGGGTGTTCCCCTCCTGCGTTGTCCCTCAACCCTCCCAACCATGATGTCACTCTCCAAGGACCCGTCCCTCCTGGCAACATGTCCAAAGTATGTCAGACGAAGCCCCAGAATCCTTGCCTCCAAGGAGTACCTTGGTTCA
>NW_006399937.1:4776906-4796273 GCF_000299155.1 Elephantulus edwardii | reverse complement strand
GGGTCTGCTTACAACTGTTCCTCCTCCTTTGTATTTCCATACTTGACAGTTCTACCTAGGTTGCCCTTTTTGTTAATCTGCGTGTGTTCTGTTATAATCAAGTAGAATTTGCAAATTATAGATTATATCATTACTATCACTTGCAAATAAAATATCGCTAAAAACACTCAAAAAGAGCTAGAAGTATACATTGAGAGAGAACAGTGCAAGCTGGGTTGAGAAAAGGCTATGGTTCCAACAAATTAATTGCTGGTGTCAGATGGGCCCAGGCTAAAAGCAGAGAATACCAGAAGAAAGTCTATTCATACCTTATTGTCTTTGCAAAGACTGTGCAGAACATAAATTATGGCTAACACTGAGGAGAACTGGAATTCCATAACAAATATTTGGGCTAATGTGCCTATACCTAGACTAAGAGGCTGCTGTGCAAACAGAGCAAGAGGACACTGTTGTTGTTAATAGGTGCCATCAAGTCAACTATGACTCATAACAACCCTATAAACAATAGCTCTGAACCCTACTCTAGCCTGAGTCCGTCTCACTGTCTCTGACACACCTACCTTCATTAACCCAGCTATTGTGTCAATTCATCTTATGCATGGTCTTCCTCTCCTGCACTGTCCCTCCACCCTTCCAAGCACAATGTCCTTCTCCAAGGACTTGTCCCTCCTGGCAACATGCCCATAGTATATAAGAAAGATCCTCAAAATCCTTACATCCAAGGAGCAACTTGGCTTCATTCTTTCCAGGACAAACCTGTTTGTTATCAGTTCAAGTTATGACAAGTAAGTTAAAACTGAGGGTGAATGAAGTAAAACAGGAGAGCTAAAATATGACCTTGACTATATCCCAACTCAATTTAGAGACCATCTCAAGGATAATTTTTTACAGTTAATACTTAATACGCTTAATATCTAAAGAACTGAAAAATGATAAAATCAAGCCTTTATTTTAAATTTTTTAGGATTCTATGGGAAATACAAACACAAAGAAAGCATCTAAAGAAAATGAAAGAAATACACAGTCACTCAGTCATGTTCCAAAATAAGAACTGACTACAACTTAACTATCTTAGGAGGTAGTATACCATGAAGAATCAATAGTATTTAATAAATAAAAACTATGCTGCATTGAAGGCATTGGCAAAAACAAAATAGTAGGAATTGACAGAAAGAATACTAGTTGAAGTGTTTCACCACATGCTGGTCTATGGCAAGAAATTTGGAAAACTTCTACTTAACCAAGTAACTAGAAGAAATTCATATTTTTGTCCATTTCTTTACAAAGTTGCATAGCAGAAAGAGGAAGTTATTAGATTCTGTGCAATTTTGCTTCTGAAAATCTGCTTACTGATTAGTAGTGAGTCATTATTGAGTTGAGGGCACATAACAACAATATAATTAATATCACACATAATTATAATTTTGAAGAGTAAAAATCTAAGGAGAATGTAAAACACTTGTTATAAAAAATTAAATAATACAATTGAATTGCATACATTTATCTTGTTGTGGTGTTCAAGTATTTTATAAATTCTAGATATAAGTCCCCTATCTGACAGGTCATTACCAAATATTTTTTCCCAGTCTGTGGCTTCCCTTTTTACCCTATTGGAGAAGTTTTTGGATGTGCGTAGGGATTTGATTTTTACAAGGTTCCATTAATCTATTTTATTTTCTCCTGGTTGTAGATTTTTCAGGATGCTTGGAAGACTGTTTATGTTGTGAATTAGGACTTCTAGAGTTCTTACAAGCTTTTCTTTGATGACGTTTATAGTCCTTGGTTTTAGTCCTAGGTCCATGATCCGCATAGAGTTGGTTTTTGTGTATGGAGTGAGGTATTGATCTTGCTTGGGTCTCCTGCAGATAGTTTCCCAATTTTGCCAACAGCATTTATTTAAAAGGCTGTCATTTCCCCACTTAGCTGATTTCATCTCCTTGTTAAAAATCAGTTGACCATAGGTAGATGGGCTGATTTCTGGGTTCTCAATTCTATTCCATCCAATTGAAAAATGGGCATGAGGTATGAACACACTTCACAAAAGAACACATTCAGATGGCTAACAAGCACATGAAGAAATGTTAAAAATCCAGAGCTCTAAGAGATAGATGTGCCCTGGCCCACGGGGATCTTCAACAGTGACCCTAGGAGGGGAAGAATGAGAATTGGAGGGACAGGAGACACAGAAGCATCGGAGACAAGTTGAAATTCCAATCAAGTCTCAATTTTATTGAAAGCACTCACAGCTTATATACAGAAGCACAATGGGGGGAGGAGAAGTACGCAATGGGGGAGAACAACATCGTGTCATTTCCAGTAAGCTGAAAGTTATCTGGTAAACAGAAACTTAGCAGGGCGTTCCCAGTAAACCGAAACCTATCCTCCCAGGGTGGGGCAACATGTCCAGACAGGTCCTTAGAGAATTACAAAATGGCTTCAGAGAATTGCAAAATGGCTTCAGCTACGTAGAACAAGCAGCTCCCAACAGAGATGCAAATCAAAACAGCTATGAGATATCATCTTATCCCAGTCAGAATAGCAAAATTTAACAGAGCAGCAAACAACAAATGCTGGCAGGGTTGCGGAGAAACTGGAACCCTTATTCATTGGTGGTGGGAGTGTAAAATGGTGCAACCACTATGGAAGGCTGTATGGCACTTTTCCAACAAGTTACAAATTGAAATACCTTTTGACCCAGCAATTCCTCTACTGGGAATATACCCTAAAGAAACCATAACTGTCATCTAGGCAGGCAGATATATGCACACCTATTTATTGTGATTTTGTTCACAGTAGCAAAGAGTTGGAAACAACCTAAGTGTCCATCAACAAATGAATGGATAGAGAAGCTGTGGT
Source organism: Elephantulus edwardii (assembly GCF_000299155.1). Taxonomy (NCBI): domain Eukaryota; kingdom Metazoa; phylum Chordata; class Mammalia; order Macroscelidea; family Macroscelididae; genus Elephantulus; species Elephantulus edwardii. The sequence continues at coordinate 4,793,417 of NW_006399937.1, read as the reverse complement.
ATATTCACACAATGGAATACTATGCTGCCTTGAAGCACAAGGAACTCATGCAATATTATTGAAAATAGGTGGCCCGGGAGGGCATTATGATGAGTGAAATATCTTGGTCACAAAAGGACAAATACTGCACAGGGCCACTGTTGTAGAATTGGACTGACATCAGGGTTGGGGTGAAACTGAGAAAAAATTGGATAAATTATGTATACTGCATTGAAACAGATGAGGGAAAGAACAGTTTAAAATCGATATATGGTTGGGTATTATGGTTATGATGAGTCCAGAATGAAGGTTGCAAAATGGAGTGTACTTAGCGGGGGAGAAGGGGTGGATTCTATACCAATGAAATAATTTTTCCTTTACTTTTCAAAGAGAAGAGCAAACTGGGGAAAGAAGTGAGCAGGGAAAAAATGTAACAATGAATGAATGGAAATCCAAAATCTCTCTAAAGGTACATTAAAATGAATAAAATTTTAAAAATCAAATAATCCAGTCTTCAGTATAGATTGCATGTCAATGTCAAGAAAACAAACATTCCTACCACTGGACTGGTAGGCAACATCATGATAGATGGAGAAAAGATTGAAGTTTTTACCATTTTGTTTAGATCCACAATCAATATCCATGGTACTGTTGTTGTTGTTTTGTGCCATCAAGTCGCTTACAACTCATAGCAACCCTGTGTACAATAGCTATGATTCCTGCTCTATTTTGAGCCAACTTCATGTCTCTGACTTACCTACCCCCATTACTCCAGTCACTGAGTCAATCCAACTCATCAAGAGTCTTCTTCTCTTGAGCTGTCTTTCCACACTTCCAAATACGATGCCCCTCTCCAAGAACTTATCTCTCCTTGCAAGATGCCCAACGTATGCCAGATAGAGCTCCAAAATCCCTGCCTCCAACCAGAAGCCTGATTTCATCCTCTCCAGGATGGACCTGTTTTTTCTCTTAGCAGTCTATGGTATGTTCAGTACTCTTCTCCAGCACCACAGTTCAAAGCATTTCTTTCTCTAACATTCTTTGCCTTTATCCTGCTTTCTGAGGCAAAGCAAGTAATTGTGAAGACTATGACCTGAATCACGTGCATCTTAGTACTCTGGAGAGGTTCCTGACAGCAGTTTTTCCCAGTGCAATGCATTTTTTAATTTTCTGGCTGCTGGCATGAAGATTGTTGATTGTGGAGCCAATCAAACTGAAGCTGTTAACAATCTCAATCTCTTCACCATCTGTTATGATGCTGTCAATCAGGCCAGTGGTGAGAACTTTTGTTTTCTTGATGTTGAGCTTCAATCCATATTGAAGGCTGCAGTCCTTGACTTTCTGTATCAAATGCCTCAGGTCCTCCTTAGTTTCAGCAAGAAAGGTTTTGTTATCTGCATAACCCTGCTTGTTGATGTGTCTTCCTCCAATCCTAAAGCTGCATTCCTACCCACAGGTTCCAGACTTCTGGATGATCTGTTCCACATATAGGTTGAAAAAGTATGGAGATAGGATGCAACTCTTATGCAAACCTTTCCTGATTTTGAACACAAAGCAATGTTTCCTTTCTCTTTTCTGACTAGCAGTCAAGAAATTAGGAGACATATTCACTTCGAAAATCTAAACTCAGAGATCTATCCAAATTATTGAAGAACATGATATTAGTTTGAGGAGTAAGCTGTGCCTAATTCAGGTCATGATTTTTCCAATCACTTGTTATGCATCTGAGAGCTGGACAATGAATAAGGATGGCAAGGGCATTTATTCTTTTGAGCTCTAATGTTGGAGAAGAGTATTGGACATCAAAAAAAGAATTGTCAAAAGAAGAAACATGTCTTGGAGAAAATGCAGCCAGAGTGCTTCTTAGAGGCAAAGATGTTAAAGCTGTGTACCAAATACTTCAGACATGTTGCTAAGAGGGGCTATTCCTTGGAAAGAGATGCTTGGAAAGATGGAAGGTCAGCAAAAAAGAGGAATACCTTCAACCAAACAGACTGACAGAATGACTGCTGTAATGAGCTCTAGTGTATCAGGAAGTGTGAGGGCGGTACAAAATAGGGCATAGTTCAGACCTGTTTGGGGTTTTTAAAATTTTATTATTTGTGTGTGTGTGTGTGTGTGTGTGTGTGTGTGTGTGTGTGTGTGTGTGTGTGTGTGTGTGTGTGTACCGTCAAATCAGATCTGACTGGTACAGGAAGAGATTATTCCTCCTTCTCCAGCAGAGCATCTGGTGGATTTGAACCGTGCCATCTCTGGGATTGCAGTACACCTTCTTACCACTAGGCCACCAGAGATCACCCAGATCTATTTTTCATAGTCGCTATGGGTGATACTGTTGATGGCAACAACAATATGTAATCTTTAATTTTGGGTTAAAATTTAAATATGTTTGCTTTTCCCTTTAAAAATTACCTAGATTTTAGTAAAATCTGTTAAATTCTATTTTCTGTTATTCAAAGGTTCTGTAGTTAGTATCCCATTTAATGTGCTATAAACAATCCTTTTTGCTCCTTATATCTAAAGCCTCCATTCATGCTTCCTTCTTTTTTTTTTTGCTTTTGTTGTTTCTTTTTTAGAATCCTAGGGATCCATATTCTCAGGCATTTAATCTGTTGACATCCAAATTTGAACTTAAATATTATTATTTTTACAACCATTAATTCCTAGATAAAAATACACAATATAAAGTTTCTTTAATAACCACAAGTTATCTAAATCCAGTTTTACTAGAAATGAAATTTCTTTAACAGATTTTTCTCTTCTCCTTAAAACTTTTTTAGCTGACACACTAAATTGATGCAGGTCATGTGATGCACTGGAATATGAATCTGCCATCCATCTTGATACATCCCAATTCAATGTGTCAGCTGAATTCATTTTCAAAAGCCCTGAAACTCCACAGAAATGCAGCTTTTTAAAATCACATAAAAATAATAAAATAATACAGGTTGAATGTTAACTTCCTAAAACACCATATGCAATAAAAGAGCTTTCTCAACTAGACGCACTAATACTCATCACACACAGAAATGCGTATCACTCGAATAATATTTAGAGCATTCATTCTTCACCCATCTTAAACCTCTTTGAGGTACAATTTTTGCTGTAATTATAATTTTAACATCTTAATTATACAATGATATTATGCAGTTTTCAGTCCCATGTGTAGACCTCAAAGATATCATGACTGTAAGAGTCAAGTATAGAAAGAGCTTATAATCTTCCTCCACTTTGAGTAATAGCATTCTTTCTAACCACTTGGGCAATAATAAAAATGATAATGTAACTGAGGACTATATTGTTTTCTGTATTTAATAGAAATAAACTCAGAACCTGAATTTTTCATTTTATGGATGTAAAGTTAGGAAAAAACTGCCAATGATTCTTTGGAGGGGGAAAGGTCTAAATTGATAGAAAGAAAGTTAAATTATGTAATTGTTTTTTATTTCTCATTCTTCAATAAACTAGAGCTTATTTACAGTATTATTTTCAAGCTAGTGTTATCTTTAAATTGATGATGTTGTTAGGTACTGTTGAGTTTGCTGAGACTGACAGTGACACTTTGAACAATGGATTTGAAATGGTTTTATTTTGTGACATTCTTTCTCACCATCTCTGATATATTTTAGCCCATTACTTCCGTTCCTGTGTCAATCTTGTTGGGAGTCTTCCTCTCTTTGACTGATTGTCCACTTTTCCATACGTGATATCCTTCTCCAAGAACTAGCTCTTCAAGGGAGCTCTGGTGGCCTAGTGGCAAGATGCTGCACTGCAATCCAAGAGGTACGCGGTTCAAATCCACCAGATACTCTGCTAGAGGAAGAAGCAATCTCCTCCTGTACCAATCAGATCTGATTTGATGGTACACATAATAAATAATACAATAAAAATTAAAAAAAAGAACTAGCTCTTCCTAACAACATGCCCAAAATATGAGATAAAGGTTTAACATTCTTATCTCCAAGGAGAACCTTGGTCCCTCTTCATCCAAGGCAATCTTGTTTGTGCATTTGGCAGTCAATGGGATTTTCAGTACTCTTCTCCAATCCACAAGTGAAAGACAACGATTCTTCTTCTGTCACTTTTAGTCATTGTCCAACTTTCAGATGCGTAGAAAGTAATCACATACCAACTTAAGACCCAATCAGAGCCAACTTAAGTTTTTAAACTGACATCATTGCTCTTTTGCACTGTGAAGAAGTCTCTGACAACAGATTTAAAACTGATTAAGTTTTCATATGTGGAACTTAGTTTTTCATTAATAAAGAAAGAAATAATTGGGCATTACTCTGTGCTATTGTGTTGCTTAAGTTAGTTCAATGTGTTAAAAACAATTAAAAGAAACACTCAATCCCTTTAGATTAGAAACACACTTGAAGACATTTCTCATTAATTTCTAATTGTTTTTGCAGATAAAATTAGTTAGATTTAAGAGATGCATCTGAGCTCAATATAACAAATAGAAATTTGTTAGTAATTATTATTTAAAAAATGTGGCTACCAACACATATTTGGGCATTTTAACTAACTGAAATATGCTGTCTGTGTTTCTATTCAGTGAAATGTTCCATGATCCTGAGGAAGAGATAGATGGAGCCCTTTGGTGGAGGAGTCTACTTCTGACAGGGATCGTAAGTTATTGTCTTGCTTCTCACAATCTTTCTCAGAAATTGACTGAAAACTATACACCCAAGTGCAGTCCTCTTTCTGCCATTGTATGAACAACTAATAGCCAAGTAATTTCACTTTTTCAAATTCATTCAATAACCTTCTACTTAGAATATTTTCCCCCTTCATTCTTTTACATCTACTCTCTTTTGTCATGTTTCTCTTTTCTTTACTTCTATACTTTATCCTTTCTCTTATTTAAATCTCATCTTTATAGTACAGCAAAGCTTCATTTCTCATACTTTGGTCATGTTGCTAGGAGAGGCTATTCCTTGGAAAGGAACATTATATTTGGAAAGGTGGAGTATTAGCGAAAGAGAGGAAGACTTCCAATGAGATGGACTGGCACAGAGATTACAGCAATGGGCTTAAGTGTGTAAGTATTGTAAGGATGATATAGGATAGGACAGGGTTCAGGTCTGCTTTCTGTAAGGTCACTATGAGTTATACTTAATTCGACAGGATCTAACAACCACAAGAACTCTTAGAAGTATAAGCACTGAATTTTTTTCTCATCATTCATGTTTATTTGTGTTTCATTTGGATGCATTCTTTCTACAGTTTTTCTTTGCTTTTGTTGGTCTGTCATTTGTCTAATGAGAAAAAGTAAAACTAAAAACTACATTGAATAGAACAATTTTCTCCTAAATAAGTAATTGAAGCTGGGATTGTTCTTGTAGTCCATTTTTTTGGTCTTTTCCTTAATACATAAAAGAAAATCATACTCATTTCCTCTCACAGCTAGAAAAGAAAAAATAAATTGTCACCTTTTTTCCCCCTACATTTTTACATAAGGTGGTTACCATATGGACATGTTAAAATCACCTCTAAAATTATATTCATGCAGCTGTTGCGAAAACGCTGGTTTTAGAGAAGTATGGGTTGTTGAATTTTTGAGGTGTTTTTTTTTAACATCAGACTCGTTTCATATTTATTTAATGGAACAGTCTAAACCTTGCTAAAATTATAACTTTCATGATTGATTACATCATTGATCAAACCAAAGCTATTCTGACATTAGCATCTGTTAATCAACCAGATGCTCTCTATAGTCCCACTGACTGAAAAATAAGACACATTTCCTGATGGTTCTGAACTAACAGAGATGTACGCTTTCTTGTAAGTGATTTTTCTTATTACTGAAGAAAAAAAATCAATATATACTCTACATAAAGAAAGAAAACACTGAATCTTTTTGTACTTGTAATCTTGTACACTGGAATTAAAATAAGATCTGTACTCTTTAGAATAATAAGTCCTTTCCTGTCATCAATTCTTGTGTTATTTTCATGTAACATACTTTGACTGTCTTTCAGTGATGCATCTTCAATCCACAGGACAGTAGTAATGATCATAATAAACTACCTGTAATCAAGTACTCTATACCCATTTTATAACACCATATCTTACTAACCAACGACATGTCAAATGAAAATATAAATATTGTCAATAGAGATCTTTTGTCACAATAACGTAAAATCTTCAGGAAGTTATTCAAACCAGAAACTCATTAATACTGCAATGGAAAAAAATATAGCTTCATCCTCCTTGATAAGGCTGTATACTTGTTGTTTTTCTTAAGTATATCTCCAACTAATATGTGGCCCAAATGTATCCCTAAAGTTTGTGTTGTGCACTTACAATGTGCCGTCGAGTGGATCTGAACACCTAGAAAACTTATATGACAGAATGAAACACCTCCTAGTCTTTCACCATCCTCCTATCAGTTGCTGTTTGAGCTCTTTGTTGCAGTTAATCAGTCAGTCCATCTTATCGGAAATCTTCTTCTTTTTCATTGATCCATACTACTAAGCATGACGTCCTTCTGCAAGGGCTGTTCCCTCCTAAGAGCATGACTAAAGTAAATGAAAAGAGTCTCATCACTCTCTTTTCTAAAGGGCATCTGACTGTACTTCTTCCATGACAGATTTTTTTGTTCTTCTGGAAATTCAATCTACATTTAATATTCTGCCTCAGTTCCATAATTTAAAAACATTAATTCCTCTTCTGTCTTCCTTATTCATTGCTCTAGTCTCAAAAGTATAAATTGTTGTTAACTGTCATCGAGTTGTAGATGACTCATAGCAACCCTATGAATGAAAGACCTGAACATTTGTATAACTTCCATTGTTTCAGGGAGCTCCGCAAAACACTGTCCACCATATGTAACCTTTATCACATCTGACACATCAGTGTCACAGTGTTCAACAGTACAGCAATCACTAGTTACCTCTGTACAGCAAATGGACAGACCAGTACTATACCACCTAGAAGAATGTTTGACCAAAACCAACTAAAACCAGGCCGGAAACCTCAGATTAAAAAATTACCTACCTTTGACTTGGTAGCATCACTTCTGTCCACTAGGCCAACTGAGCTCTCTCTCTTTCTCTATATTGTTGTTGTTGTTGCTGTTTAGTGCCATCAAGTCATAGATGACTCATAGCTACCCTATGAATGAAAGATCTGAACACGGTCCTTGGACTTACGTCCAGTGTGAAGACCTAACAAGCTAGAGTGGTGTGGTCATTGTCCAAAACCGTAAAAGAATCTGTAAGGACTCCCTGCCAGACTCCCAAAGATCTTCCTGCACAAACAAGACAAGTCCACAGGGAACTGCACTGCTAAGCCGAAGCCTGAGCCTCGCTAACAGTCTGAAGCCACCAGCAGCTGTGCAGGAGAAAGCCAGATCATCTCTTGTGCAATTTACTGCCTCAGAATCTGAAAGAGTGGTCAGCTATGAGTTGACAGCAGTGAGTGAGTGACTAACAACCAATGGCTTTAATGTGATTTTGTTGTTTTTGTTGTTAAAGGTCCCTCCCTCTGTGGCCTCTGCCCATTTTGTAATGGTGGTGGTGGGTGGGGGGAGGGAGTCTTTAGTCAGTTTGTTCTTTTTTAGTGGAGTTTCCTGTCAATTTTTATAGTCAAATTCCTATTCCCATAAGGCATCAAACAACAACATTTTAATTCATATTAACTGATAGTGGAAGGAAATCATTTGTATGCAGCAATGTGTGTGAGAGGTAAATTTATGACCACAGCACTGGGATTATGTTTAGTGGATATGGGTAAATTGATCTATTGTTCATGGGATCGCTGGAACTCTTAGCTGACTCCATTACATGGAACTTCAGTGTAGCTGGGCCAAGATTCTCAGTGGTTTGACAGAACACAGTCTGGATTTATTGTACCTTATGTTGTGTATAGTGATGGAGTGAGTGCTCATTTTGTAATCTAACATAATCCCACCCAAGATAAGATCTTGTGGTCTAATGTAATAACATCTAAAACAACATCCAGTTTTCTGATATAATTTATTCCCTCCCAGATTACATATGCTGTCAAGTAGCCAATAGGATGAAAGCGTTTATCCTCAGTCATATGACCTATATCATATATAAAAAGCCTGGCCAAGTTCCACTTTGCTTGTTTTCTTGTTTCCTGTGTGCTCCGGTCCTGTTGTTGTTGTTGTTATGTGCCATCGAGTCCTTTGCGACTCATAGCGACCCTATGCACAACTGCCCTAAACCCTGCTCTATCTTGCGCCAACCTCACTCCCTCTGACACACCCATCCCGATTACCCCAGTCACCGAATCAATCCATCTCATAGAGAGTCTTCCCCTCCTGCGCTGTCCCTCCACCCTCCCAAGCATGATGTCCGTCTCCAAGGCAACATGTCCAAAGTATGTCAGACGAAGCCCCAGAATCCTTGCCTCCAAGGAGTAGCTTGGTTTAATCCTCTCCAAGATGAATCTGTTTGTTTTCCTGGCAGTCCATGGTACATTCAGTACTCTTCTCTAGCACCACAGCTCAAAAGCATCCACTCTCCTTCTGTCCTCCCTAGTCACTGTCCAACTCTCTGATGCATAACAAGTGATTGCAAAGATCGTGGCCTGTATCAGGCGCACCTTAGTCTCCAGAGAGACCCCGTTGCTCCTGAGTACTTTAGAGAGGTCCTTAACAGCAGACTTTCCCATCGTGATACGCTTTTTGATTTCCTGACTGCTGGTCCCAAGAGTGTTGACTGTGGAGTGGAGCAAACTGAAGCTGTGAACAATGGAAAATGAAAGTTGTTCAAGTCAGGAAGTTGACTCAGCAACTCCTGAGCCTTCCTCTGCTCACCAGAGTAATCAGGGACAACCCTCACCTGAGGAACGCCAAGAAAAAGTTCCAAAATCCTCAAAACCACTCACATGTGAGGAATGCCTCAGGGTCTTCACATATCCCTCTCAGTTAAAATACCACAAAAGACGACACAAGAACGAGAGGCCCTCTGTCTGTACCACGTGCTCCAAAAGCTTCTTCCACAAATCAGACCTGACAGTGCACCTGGTGACTCACAAGAGTGAGAAGCCTTTTAAATGCAGCTTCTGTGGCAAAGGCTTCAGCCACAGAACGAACTGGCTGTCTCACGAGGGGATCCACACAGGAGCCAAGCCCTACAAATGCTCTGCTTGTGGAAAGCTTTTCTGCCAGTCATCCACATTCCATTGTCATGAGAAGACTCACCAGCGTTAACTCAGAAGTGTCCCCAACAATCCAGAAGATCCCTGGCCTGATTCTTCCATTGTGTGTGTCTGTGTGAGTGTGAGGAGGATTTGTTAAAGAGTGTACAACAGACTATAGAGATGCCAACGTTGAGATCCTCACACAAGACTTGACTTTCATGGGCTTTACTGTGTATTTTTCTCATACTATGTACTTAGAACATGCGATACCTTTATGATATGTTTATCTTTATGATTATGTTTATCCTTATGATTATGATTATGTTTATGTTTATCGCTTTACTGTACTAGAACAAATGTAAAGAAGGTGAAGAATCTGTCAATTTTATTTAATAGAGAGGATCACAAATGGCTTTACAAAAATGACTGTGACATTTTCAACTATAAACATCCATGGAAAAAAAAAAAGAAAAACCTGAACACCTGTATAACTTTCATCATTACTCCAAGTTCATAAGGTTTCCGAAGGCAAGCTCTTTTGAAAATGGATACTACTTCTGCTTTCAAACTTGTTTTAATCAGGAAGCACCACCAAACACTGTCCACCATGGGTAACCATTATCAAATTTGACATATCAGTGTCATAGTGTTCAGCTTCACAGCAACCACGAGTTACCTCTGTAGAACTAATGGTTAGACCAGTGCTATACTACTTAGGAGAATGTTTGACCAAAAATGATTAAAACCAGGACTGAGGCCGCAGATTAAAAATCACCAACCGTGGGTTGGTAGCATCTCTTTCTGTTCATTAGGCCAACTGAGCTCTCTCTATGTTATTGTTGTTAAGTGTCATCAAGTCGTAAATGTCTCATATTGACCCTATGAATGAAAGACCTGAACACTTGTATAACTTTCATCATTTCTCTAGGTTCATAGGGTTTCTGGAAGCAAGCTATTTCAGAAGTGGACTCTACTCCTGAACTCCACGAGTTACCTTCAGATTCCCATCGGTTCCCAGAAAAAGGTCTACAGCCAGCCAAATAGGACACAGAGATCTCTCCCACTAATACAGAAAGAAGGTACCTCTATCTAAAGCTACACGAATTTTAAAAAGCCGCAGGTCTGCCCATGATTCAGGTTCCCATTAGTATATAAGATAATTGGAAATTCCATAGCTTAGGTTAAGCACACCTTAAAAGTCACACTGGGATTTTTTTTTCACTTGTGATGGCTAAGGTTGTGTATCTGCTGGTTATGATTCATTAGTTTGGTGGTTATGGACCATTCCCTTGCTTAATAAGATCTGAAGTAATGCATCCATTTCATTGATTGAATCTGATGTAATATGTTTACTTGATGAAAATATAATTGCTACCATGATGAGTTTTACTGTGATCAACCAATCAATTTTAAAGAATTTTCATCAGGCATATGACCTACATAGGATATGTATATTGTTGTTGTTGTTGTTGTTGTTGTTAGATGGCGTTAAGTTGAATACAACTCATAGTGAATCTATGAACATAAGATCTGAATCCAGTCCTGTCCTGAACCATCCTCATACTTTCTGATACACAAGAGCCAATTGCAGCAATCACTTTGCCAGTCCACCTGGTTGAGGGTCTTCCTCTCTTTTACTGATCCTCTTTCCCAACATCATGCCCCTTTTCAAGGAATAGCACTTCCTAGCAATATGTCCAAAGTATATAAGGCGAAGCCTCATCATTCTTGCCTGGCACCGGGCTGCACCCTCTCTGTAAAAGCTCTCTTGCTTTTGATTGACTTTCATCCTGCATCTGGCTTATCATCTTCACTTCTTATGACTTGAACCCGTGGCCTTTCTTACCTGCTAATCATATATATGTGATCAGGAAAAGGTTCTTTCCTGAGATTTGACTCAAAGACCAGACTTTATCAGCATGAATCATTTCCTTGAAACAAAGTGCTGGAAGAGCTTCATTTATTTTGCTGAAGTCAGAAAGTCAAAAAGGTTCAAGCTCTCTCAGCATTTCCTAAGCTCAAGGAACTGAAGAACAAATTCAAACTTTGAGTTGCAGTACTTAAGTTTGCTTTGGGCAGAATATTAAATAATGTAGGATGCTTTAAAAGAAGATGGAAAGAATATACAGTGTCATTGTACCAAAAGGAATTGGTGGACACAGAAGAGTTTCATAGAACAACGTATGAGCAAGCGCCTATGGTGATGAAGGAGGAAGTTCAAGCTGCTCTAAAGAATTGGCAAAAAACAAGGCTCCAGGAATTGATGGCACACCAAATCACATATTTCAACAAATAGATGCTGCCCTAGATGTGCTCACCAAGTTGTGCCAAGAAATCTAGAGGACAACCACCTGGACTGGAAGAGATTTATCTTTGTTCCCATTCCAAAGAAAGGTGATCTGACAGAGTGTGGAAATTATCGAATGATATCTTTAATATTACACGCAAGCAAGATTCTGCTGAAGATCATCCAAACATGACTGGAACAGCCTGAAGTGCAGTGCCTGCAGAAGTGCCTGAAGTGCAGCCTGGATTTAGAAGAGGTCATGGCACTAGGGATATCATAGCTAATGTCATATGGATCTTAGCTGAAAGTAGAGATTACCAGAGAAATGTCTATCTGTGCTTCATTGACTATGTGAAGACATTTCACTGTGTGGATCACAACAAACTATGACTGACTTTGAGAAGAATAGGAATCCCAGAACACTTGATTGTGCTCACACAAATTTTATACTTGGACCAAGAATCAGTCGTCTGAACAGAACAAGGAAATAATTCATGGTTCAAAATCAGGAAGGATGTGCATCAAGGATGTGTCCTATCTCCATATATTTTCAGTCTATATGCAGAACAGATTATCCAAGAGGCTGGGCTCTATGAGGAGAAGTGTGACATTAGGATTAGAGGTAGACTTATCAACAATCTACCTTATGCAGATGATGACACAACCCTGCTTGCTGTAACTGAAGAATACCCAAAGCACTTGCTGCAGAAGGTCAAGGACTGTAGCCTTCAATATATTCAATATGAAGCTCAACGTCAAGAAAGCAAAGATTCTCACCACTGGTTCAATTGGCAGCATCGTGATAGATGATGAAGAGATTGGAATTGTTGACAGCTTCAGTTTGCTTGGTTTTACCATCAACACTCTTGGTACTAGCAGCCAGCAAATTAAAAGACAAATTGCATAGGAATAGTCTGTTGTCAGAGACCTCTCCAAAGTCTGAGGAAAATCAATGTCAGTCTGGAGACTAAGGTGCACCTGATACAGGCCATCGTCTTTTGCCATTACTTACTATGCATCAGAGAGCTGGACAATGACTAGGGATGATAGAAGGAGAATTGATGCCTTTGAGCTTTGATGCTGAAGAAGAGTATTGAATATACCATGGACTGCTAGAAGAACAAACAAGTTCATCCTGGAAAGGGTGAAGCCAGGCTGCTTCTTGGAGGCAAAGATTCAGCAAGTCCATCTTACATACTTTGGACATGCTGCAAGGTGGGATCAGTCCTTGGAGAGGGAAGTTATGCTTGGGCAAGTGGAGGGACAACACAGGAGAGGAAGGCCCTCAATGAGATGGATTGGTTCAGTCAATGGGGTAATGGGGATAGGTGTGTCATAGACAGTGAGATTGGTACAGGATAGGGCAGGTTTTAGGACTGTTTTACATAGGGTCGCTATGAATTGGAAGCGACTCAACAACACATAACAACAACAACAAGACCCACAATAAAGTTCCCAGCCTAAGTTAAAACTTGAAGGAGGCAATGCCTTATGTCTAGCCATTAGACATCACTTTAAAGAAACTTTTTTTTTGTAATATGTCATTTTATTTCATGATTGATATTGCCTTGAATATTCAACATGCATCCTAGTAAAATTGAATCCTTCACCTCTTCAATATTTTCTTCTTTTTTTCCTTTTTCATAATCTGTACATCCCATGTTCTGATTTATTAATGGTTGTTTGCAATTGATTTTGGTTATTGTCAAGTTTTGGCTCATCAGAAAATAAAAGTCCAGAAAGCTTTATTCCATTTATATCATCAACACTGTTGGCACCAGCAGTCAGGAAATTAAAAGAATTGCATTGGGGTAGTCTGCTGTCAGAGACCTCTCCAAAGTACTGAAGAGCAAAGATGTTAGACTAGAGACTAAGGTGCACCTGATATAGGAAATGGTCTTTGTAATTACTTGCTATGTATCAGAAAGCTGGACAATGACTAGGGGTGGTAGAAGAATTGACACCTTTATCCTATGGTGATGGAGAAGAGTATTGAATATGTTATGGACTGCTAAGAGAACAAACAGGTTCATCCTTGAACCTTAGAGGCAAGGATTCTGAAACTTCATCTGATATACTTTGGTCATTTTGCAAGAGGGACCATTCCTTGGAGAGGGACGTCATGGTTTGGAGGGTGGATGGACAGTGCAAGAGAGGAAGACATTCGATGAGATGGATTGATTCAGTGACTGGGGTAAGGAGGGTAGGCGTATCAGAGACAGTAATATTTACACAGGATACAGCAAGATTTAGGGCTGTTGTACGTAGGGTTGCTCTGAGTCACAGGCGACTCGGCGGCACATAACAACAACAACAACAACAACATATCATTAATGTTAACCGCATCTTGAGTAGACAGCTTTTCCCCATTTATGTACTGAATGTGTTCCAACCTGATGATCTCACCTTAGAACTCTACATTAGGCGATGTTTTGCTATTATGCATAAGTTTTCAATAGTCAATTTTTCCACAAAATAAAGCCTTAGAACCTTCTTCCCAGTCTGTCTTAGACTAGATGTTCTGTTGTAACTTCCCACCATCGTGAATCTGATACTTGCCATACTTTTGATATAGTTCCCAGTGTCACAGAAACACACCAGCTATGACAAACTGACAATTAGGTCGTAGAAATTTCATGAGATTACAAGTAAATTCTAATTTTTGTAGTCACTACTTATATCTCCATTTATTCCTAATATTTTATTTAAGAACTGCTTTCAGTAGTTTACCAGGAACACCAACAGATATAATAAGCTATAAAAATGTTAGAAGTCTAAGGAAAAGGGGTCAAAGTAATGTCATACATTTTCTGTCCACTTACAGGACAGATAAGGGAAAGTGCGCAGTTCTGTGAATCCTAGCATGTTAAAGCAGCAGTAAGAAGATGAGGCTTGGCTGACAACCTGGACCCATTTCTCCTCCCACTAACTGTGTCTGAGTCTCTTTACCGTTAAACTGGCCAAGACAAGAGAAAAGCAATACTAATCATGCCTACCTGAGACACCACTGCTACCCATGTCCACACTAGTGCTGTGTGACGGTCTTCATATCACAATCTTCTTTTCCAAACATCATCTCTTTATTTTACTTACAACAAACCATGGTAATTGATTTCATAGACAAAGAAACTAAGCCTGAAAACAGCCAAGTGACCACCAATGTGATACCCATTTGATGGAAGAACCTACATTTTAACTCAGTCGTTCAAATTTTAACTTAAAGGAATTGTTTCTCCATCCTCCAGAGAATAGGGGGCAGTTTATTAAAATGACAAGAAAAAGTGAGAGTGAACAGAGCTGAGCAAGCTCTTATTTCTCCTTCCAATGTATCACAAATTTCCTCAAAATACACAGTGATACAATGACAAACATACATACACACTCCTACACTCATAAACCCCCGAAACCAGATGTGAGACCCCCTAATTGGTTAACTGAGGTGGAGAGAGAGGTAAGATCTCCAGGAGCAGTAGCTGAGAAAAACTGTTTATTTACCTGATCATGTGACAAATCATTTGTCTCTTGTATCCATGGAGAACTAAGTGATAGTGATGAATTTATGCTCACAAACAGCCATTGAAAAAACAAAGAGCCAAAACTATCCATATTGGCTAGTGATCCTCGCCAGGCAAAGAAATTACTGACCTTTTTGAAGCCACACAGAGTGTTGAGCTGTGCACATTTGTAATTCACCTTTGAAAATCACAATGAGAATTAATAACAGCTTTCTTGACTGTGGGAGAGGTGAAGAGACTTTGATTTTGCAGCAGGGAGTTGGCAGACCTTTAGCATTTCCTAGCTTCTTGTGGTTCTACCGCACTGTGTTAGCAACATGATGTTTCTAGCATTAGGCAAAGCAGACTTTTCAGGGGGGTTTTACAGAGACAAATGCATTCATTTCCTAGATCAAATTCCAGATGCAGCCAACATAACTAGGTGCCTCAGCCTTTGTCCTCTTCTCCTTTTAGCATGCTGACTTTGTATTCAGATAATAATGATAAGTAAAATACCCAAGAAGTTTATTATATACATCCCAATAATGAAAAGTAAAGAAAAATAATTGCTGCTGCTTTAAAACCTATCCCATTAATTCCTTACTTTCCACCTATCAGGAAAAGATTTATTCAACCCGCTCCAGTAGCAGTAGCAAAGTTTAACAGCACAACAAGTAATACATATCAGAGAGGATGTGGAGAGATTGAGACTCACACATTGTTAGTGGGATTGTAAAATGGTACGACCACTCTGAAAGCTAGTTTGGTATTTCCTCAAAAAGCTGAACATAGAAATTCCATATGACCCAGCTATTCCACTACTTGGACTATATCCAGAGAAAATGAGAACTGAGACACAAATGGACATATGTACACCGATGTTCATAGCAGCATTATTCACAATATTACCAGAACTTGGAAACAGCCCAAATGTCCAACCACAATCAAATGGATTGAGACATTATGGTACTAACCCTCTATGGAATACTATGCAGCACACAGAAGCAATAATTTTGTAAATCACAACTAATTTGAGTCGGATTGGAGAGCATTATGCTAAGTGAACTAACTCACTTACTGGGGGAGGTGAAAACAGAGGAGGTAGGATGGGGGTGTTAATCATAGGGTTGCACAATTTGATAGGTGGAGGAAGGCGTTAAGAAAGGAAATTAGAAAGAAACTGTGTGAAAAACAATGAGTACAAACGCTTTAAGTAAATTTGTAGAACATAAAAATTTTAGGTAAAAAAAGAATTATTTGACCAAGTTACTACTTGAAATGATTGATTGACAACACTTCTATACCTTTCCTTGGAGAAGTTCCAGGTGGAGTCAATGGAAATTTCCCAAAACAAATTGAACTAAAGATTAATACAATTATTGATTCATATCCATTCTATTTTACATTATTTCTATACTAGTTTATAAAATTTGAATACATTGTTTTTCACACCAGAAACACAATGTTAACAAAAGATTATATAAAACACAATGTATATGAATGAAACATACTGTAAGGGTTTATTATTTGGATGTTGTTGTTATTGTTGTTATGTGCCATCGAGTCGTTTCCGACTCATAGCGACCCTATGCACAACAGCTCCAAACCCCGCTCCATCCTGCGCCAACCGCACC
>NW_006399937.1:4755363-4774496 GCF_000299155.1 Elephantulus edwardii | reverse complement strand
CCTTGGAATGATGAAATATATAAAACACGTTAGCTAAAGATACAAGATCTTGGTTTTAAACAATAGTTATAACATTTACTTCAACTCTTTAGTGGTAATAATGATATATGCTTTTTAAGGTGATTGTGAAAAAAAATATATATAAAATATAATAATATTATATATATATAAAGCCCCAGGAATTGATGGCCTATCAACTGACATATTTCAGCAAACAGATGCTGCCACCAAGTTGTGCCAAGAAATCTAGAGGACAACTACTTGGCCAACTGACTGGAAGAGATCCATATTTATTCTCATTACAAAAAAAGTTGATCCGACAGGGTTTGGAAATTATAAAAAAATATCACCAGTACCACACACTAGCAAAATCCTGCTGAAGACTACCCAGAAAAGACTTGAACAGTACATTGACAGAGAACTACCAGAAATACAAGCTGGCTTTAGAAGAGGTCATGGCACTAGGGCATTATTGCCAATGTCAGATGGATCTTGGCAGAAAGCAGAGAGTACCTGAAGCATGTCTATCTGTGTTTCACTGACTATGCAAAGGCATTTGACTGTGTGGATCACAATAAATTGTGGCTAACCTTGAGGAAAATGGGAATCTCAGAACAATTGATTGTGCTTATGTGAAAATTATACTTGGACCAAGAAGTAGTCCTCAAAACAGAGCAAGGATATACTGCATGGTTCAAAATAAGGAAAGGAATGCGAAGTGTTGCATTCTGTCCCCGTAACTTTTCAATCTGTATGCAGAACAGAACATTCAGGAGGCAGGGTTTTATAAGGAGGAGTGTGGCATCAAGATTGGAGGAAGACTCATTAACAACCTACAATACGCAAATGACACAACCTCGCCTCCTGAAACTGAAGAAGAACTGAAGCACTTGCTCCAAAAGGTCAAGAGCTGTAGACTTCAGTGTGGATTGGAGGTCAACATCAAGAAGACAAAGATTCTCACCACTGGGCCAATTGGCAGCCCCACAATAAATGGAGAAAATATCGAGGTTGTTAGCAATTACACCATGCTCAAATCCACAATCAGCACTCTTTTTAAGATTTATTATTATTATCAACACTCTTGGTAACAGCAGCCAGAAAATCAGGAGACTAATTGCATTGGGAAAGTCAGCTGCGAGGGACCTCTCAAGAGTACTGAAGTGCAATGACGTCAGGCTGGAGACTAAGGTGCCCCTGATCCAGGCTATGGTCTTTGCAATTTTGTGCTATGCATAGGAGAGCTGGACAGTGAATAGGGATGATAGAAAGAGGATTGATGGCTTTGTGTTGTTGTGCTAGAGGGCTAGGTGTGGTGTGGACTGCTAGGAGAACAAACAGGTTTGTCCTGGAGAGGGTAAAGCCAGAATGTTTCCTGGAGCCAAGGATTCTGAAGCTTCATCTGACATATTCTGGGCCTGTTGCAAGGAGGGACTGGTGCTTGGAGAGGGACATCATGTTTGGGAGAGTGGAGGGACAGTGCAGGAGAGGAAGACCCTCAATGAGATGGATCAATTCTGTGAGTGGAGTGCTGGGAATAAACGTGTTTGAAACAGCGAGGTTGGAATAAGATAGAATGGCATTTAGGGCTCTTGTACCTAGAGTCACTATGAGTCGCAAATGACTCAATGGCACATAACAACAACAACATTAATAATTTTATTGAAAATTATAGAGATTTTGGATTTCCATTCATTCATTGTTGCACTTTTCTCCCTGCCCACTTCTCTTCTGCAGTTCATTCTTCTCTTTGAAAAGTAAAAGAAAAATTCTTTCATTGTTATACAATCCCTTCACCCAAGTCGCCTCTACTATGCAACCTTCGTTCTGGACTCCTGTCATGACAATAATACCTAATCATATATATGCTTTAAACAGTTTTCTCTCTCTCATCCATTTCAATGCAGTATACATCATTTATCCCATCTTTCTCAGTCTCCACCAACCCCGATGTTAGTCTCATTTTACAACAGTGGCACTATGCAGTATTTGTCCTTTTGTGTCTGAGATATTTTACTCAGCATAATGTCCTCTGAGGTCACCCATTTTGATTAATATTTCATGAGCACTCTTACTTAACAGCAGTCAGGAAATCAAAAGACAAATTGCATTGGGAAAATCTGCTGTCACAGACCTCTCCAGAATACTGAAGAGCAACAGTGTGAGTCTAGATACAAATGTGTGTCTAATCTAGGCCATGGTCTTCTAAATGACTTGCTATTCTTCAGAAAGTTGGACAATTACTAATGATGACAGAAAAAGAATAGATGCCTTTTAATTGTGGTGCTGGAGAAGAGTCTTAAATATACCATGGGCTATTAAGATAGTAAACAGATCTGTCTTGGAGAGAGTGAAACCAAGTCTTTCCTTGCAGGCTAGGATTTTGAAGCTCTGCCTCACTTAATTTGGTCACATGGCCAGGAGAGATCTATCTTTGGAGAAGCACATCATACTTGAAAGGGTGGAGGGACAGAGCAGGAGAGGAAGACCCTGGATCAGATGGCTTGATACCATGACTGGGGCAATGGGAGTTGGTGTGTCAGAATTAGTGAGACTGGCTCAGGATGGGGAATGGTTCAGAGCTGCTGTACATAGGTTCACTGTGCATCACAGGCGACTCAACCAGTAGCGCACTATGACAGGTTTGGAAGAAGGAGTGGCATCCACTTCCTAAACAACATGCCTCTGGAAACTCTATGAACTCTGATAAATATCTATAGTGGCAGAAAGGCTTCAGGCCTTTTGTTCA
This sequence comes from Elephantulus edwardii, assembly GCF_000299155.1. Classification (NCBI taxonomy): domain Eukaryota; kingdom Metazoa; phylum Chordata; class Mammalia; order Macroscelidea; family Macroscelididae; genus Elephantulus; species Elephantulus edwardii. The sequence goes on along the minus strand of NW_006399937.1, from coordinate 4,771,747 downwards.
TAAGGTCGCTATGGGTCATGCTGAACTCAAAGATAATATTATATATATACTCTGTATTTATCATGAAATATATAATAATTTAATGTTTTAACCATACTACATGGCACATAGCAAGTTTTTAATAAATATGTTCATATCATAATAATTTAGCTATACTCCTGGGAATCTATGGTGATCTAGTGATAAGAATCTGAGTTGCAATCCTGATGGCATACAGTTCAATTCTGCTAGCTGTTACACAGGAGTCTGGATAATCTCCTCTTGTGCTATTACTGCCTTTGAAATTATGGATCGATTCCAACTCGGTGATACATAACAACCACTACTAAAATTAATATTTAAATGATAGATAGATAGATAGTTAGATAGATAGATAGATAGATAGATAGATAGATAGATAGATAGATAGATAGATAGATATGATTTTAACGTTAACTGAAGAGATAGCCACTCTCATTGAGAATGATGACAAAACAAGTTGTGGATGTCTTTTAAGTACTTCTGCCCTGGAATTGATTCTGGCTCATAGTAATCCTCTATGAGTTTCTGAAGCAATAAATATTTTTATTTGTTTTAAACTGGTATTTGTACAATCATTCATATATATTGTGTTTTATTTATGCACATAATATTTTATACATTCATATATATTTTGCTTTTTATTTTAAGTTGCTATTAATCAATGCTTCTTATCACACTGTATCATCACATTCCCATATTTATGAGAAAAAACTATCCATCATTCTTGTTTGGAGACCCTGGTGAATTTTATCCACTGACTTAATGGATAAACATCTCTAGAAATAACGTATTATGCCACCAAAGCTTCTTGAGGAAAGCAAAGGTCATTAATAAGACATGAAATAAAGAAAAAACCAGTGACAGATGTCAGAAGTGTTCTGAAATTTGCTCTTGAATGTAAAGGAGCAAAAGGTACAAATACTGAAGTAAGAACTGCATAGGAAGCTTCAAAGGGCATCTCAAGAAGACAGATTATCATAAAGAAATGCACAACATACTGGAGTTATAAAAACATTTATTTTTATACTTTTTCCTTTTGGAAAGTGCAAGCTTCACATTTTTTAAACTGAAATAACTGAAGAAGATATTTCGAGCTATAAATTGTAATAAATACTGAAGGATTATATATGGATGAAATATTGAGTGACACAGGAAGCATCAAAAGAATATAGAAGAAAAATACAGAATCAATGAATAAGATGTTGAACATCGAACCATTATACATTAAAGAAACAATGAAACTGAAGGAAGAACTGCAAACTTCACTGGAAACATTGGCAAAAAAGAAAAGAGACTCCAAGAATTGATGGAATACCATTAACAGTATTTCAACAAATAATTGATGTAGTTCTAAACTTACTCAATTTTCTGTTCTAAGAAACCTAGAAAACAACTACCTGTCCAATTGATTAAGACAGCCAAGTTTTTGACTGTGCAGGGGAAAAAAAAAGAGGGGAAAGGAAAATTACAGAATGGGGAAATTATCAATCAATATCACTAATATCAAATGTATGTAAAATGTTGAAAATTATTTATAATATCATAGTAATACATTCATAAGCAATTGTCAAAAATTCAGATTGGATTTAGAAGAGACCATGGAACATCACTGCTTATGTAAGTAATCTAAGCAGCTGGTTTTTACAAAAAAGAAAGTGATGTCAAAATTCATCAACAACCTGTAATATGCAAATATCACAATAGGTCAAGGCTTGATACAGTAATTGAATAAAATCAAAGTCTATAGTCTTCAGTATGGATTACACCTCAGTATCAAGGAACTAAAATTCCTCTCAACTAGACTGATTTGCAACAGCATGATAAATGAAACCACCAAGAATTTCATTTTACTTTGACCCACAAATAATGACCATCGGTAAGCAACACTCAGAAATCAAATAATGCATTGCAAAGGAAAAATCTGCTGCCCAGAACCTGTTTAAAGATCTAATAAATAAATTGCCACTTGATTTTTTTAAGGTGAAAGCTAAGATCGTTTTGTTAAAAAATACACCTTCCATAGTAGCGATGGGTTATTTTCCTGAATTAGAGAGGCAGAGAAAGACAGAGTCATTTGAGTTAGGCATTAATATAATTGGATGGCTGTGCACTTTTACGTGATTCTAGGCTTGAATCAGAGCCAAGAGGATGATGTGATGAGTGGTTCTGGCCTATTGTTATGTCTTGTATTTTCTTATTTTATTTTTATTGTAATCTACATGAACGTTTGCAAAACAATTTTGTTATCTATACAATCAATCCTCAGAACAGAGCAGGGAACACAGCATGGTTAAAAATCAGAAAAGGAGTGCATCAGGGATGCACTCTGTTTCCATACCTCTTCAATCTATATGTAGAACAGATCATTCAGGAAGCAGGACTTTATAAGGTGTGATGTGGTCTTAGAATTTGAGGAAAACTCATCAATGATCTAAATTATGCACATGACACAATGTGCTTGCTAAAGCTGGGGAGAACGTAAAGCATGTGCTGCAGAAGTTCAAAGACTGTAGTCTACAATATAGATTGAAACTCCATATCAAGAAGTCAAAGATTCTTCTCCTTGGACCCACTGGAAGCACAATGACAGATGGAGAAGAGATTGAGGGTGTTAATAATTACAGCTTGCTTGGCTGCACAATCTACACTCTTAACATCAGCAGTCAGAAAATCAAAAGACAAATTGCCCTGGGAAAATCTGCTGTCAGGAACCTCTCCAGAGTGATGAAAAGCAATGATGTCTGACTAGAGACTAAGGTGTACCTAATGCAGGCCATGGTCTTCATAATTACTTGCTAAGCCATTTAGATTAAAAAAAAAATTTAAAAAGCAATATACTATCTACAACAGACACACATGAAAAGCAAAGATAAATAAAAAAAAAACAACACAAAAAAAACCCAACACCAAACCCAAAAACCAAAGGGTGAGAGAAAAATATACCAAGGCCAAGCGAAATTCAGAAAAAGCAGGAGTAGCAACATTAAACTTTGATAAAATAGACTTCCACTTCCTAAATAATGTGTCTCTGGAGACTCTATGAACTTTAATAAACAATAATAGTTATAGAAAGGATTCAGGTCTTTTGTTCATAGGGTAACTAGGAGTTGTGTTCAACTCACAGCAACCAACAACAACAACAAAAAAATAGACTTAAGAGTGCAAATCGGCTTAATGGACAAGGAAAGACACTATACAGTTTTGCTTATATAGTCAGTGGAACACGAGAGCATAATAATGAAAAATACCTATGTACCAAATGGCAGAGCTGCAAAATATGCAAAGCAAACATTAACAGAGCTGGGAAAAAGAAATAGAGAACACCACAACATTAGTAGGAGACTTCAATAGACTATTCTTAAGGAAAAATAGGATTACCAGAAAGAAACTGAACAAAGTTTTAATTAATATACAATCAACCAACTCGATCTCATAGTTATAGATAGGTTAATGCACCCTCCATAAATATAAGTGTACATTCTTCTCCAGCACAGATGGAATATTCTGCATTATAAATATTTTAAGTCACAAAGTAAACCTCAATACATTTTAATATGTTGAAATAATACAAAATATTATTTAAAACAACAATACTATAAAATTAGAAATCGACAAGAAGATAAAGGAGAAAATCTCATGTCCCTGGAAGTTAAAAGTTACTCAGCTTAAATATGAGTGTGTAATAGAAAAAATACAAAAATGGAATTAAAGTTTCTTGAAACAAACAAGACTGAAAACACAACTTATCAAAACCTCTCAATAACAGCCGAAGAAGTACTTAGAGGTCAATTCATAACAATAAGCAAACACCTCAGAAAAGAAGAAGAAACAAAAATTACTATTTAATACATCTCCAAAAATAGAAAAAAAGGAGCAAGAAAATCTAACAATCTCTAAAATAAAGGAAATTCTAAAGATGAAGACATAAACAAAATAGAAAACAGAAAACAACTGAAACTATTAACAAGACCAAGTGTTAGTTCTCCAAAAGGGGAAATAAAATCAATACAACACTGGCAAAGCTAAAGGACACATATAATGTAAAAAAGAAATACAGGGACTAATATCACTACATAAGCAACTTGAATGAAAAAACTAACTAGAATTTTATGATAAACTATATGAAAATAAATTTTTAAACCTATAGAAAAACTCACAACTCACTCAAACTGACAATGAAGTCTCCCACTTTGAGGAGACTCATCACAAAAGAAGGAATTGAACAGTTCATTAAAAAAAAAAAAAAAGAACAAAAACAAAAGACCCGAACACAAATTTGCAACCAAAAAAGTCCTAAACCAGATGACTTTGCCAGTGAATTTTAGGAAACAATCAGAGAAAAGTTGATACCAATTCTACATTAATAATTTCTGGGGGAAACAAAGAAATATTCTCAGACTCATTCTATCATGCAAATATACCTGATACCACAGTCATATGAAGACATCAGCAAAATGGAAAACTCTAGACCAATATCTCTGATAAACATAGACACAAATATCCTCAACAAAACTGGTATCCTATAAGGTAGGAGTCATCACACTCTCTGATCTCAAATCCTACTACACGTCCATAGTAATCAAGACAGCATAGCACGAGTACAACAACAGACACATAGATGGAATAGAACCCAGAAATCAACACATCAACTATGGTAAACCAACACATGACAAGCAGTAAAAATCAGTAAAGTGGGGAAACTACATCTTCTTTGACAAATGGTGCTGGAAAAATTGCAAAACCATCTGCAGAAAACTGAAACAAGACGCGTATCTCACACCATACACAAAATCCAACCTCAAGGGGGATCAGGGACAAAAGAATAAAACCAGAGACTGTTAAATGCCTCAGAGAAAAGCTAGGGACAACTCTAGAAGGCCTGCCTTAATCTACGGAGTGAATAGATTTCCAAGTGTAACAAAAACCCTACACATCCAGGAGAGGATTAAATAGATGAATGGAATGTTCTAAAATTCAAATTCCTATGCATATAAAAAGATTTCTCCAACAGGGCAATTCAAAGGAAGCTTGCAGACTAGGGAAAAATATTTGGCAATGACATATCATCTGAGGGACTCACATCTAAAATTTGTAGAATACTCCAGCACTTCAACAAGAAAAAGGCAAACAATTCAATCATAAAATGGCCATAAGATATGAATATACACTTTAGCAAAGAAAAAATGCAGATGGCCAACAAAACATGTAGAAATTTTCAAAATCCCTAGCTCTCAGAGCGATAAATATTAAAATAACAATATGAGATAACATCTTACCCTAGAAACAATAGTAAAGTTTAACAGGGCAGAAAACAAAAATTAGTAAGGATGTGGAGAAATAGGAGCTGTCATTCATTACTGGTAGAAATGTAAAATGCTACAAACCCTATTGAAGTTAGTCTGTAACCTTCTCCAAAAATTGGAATAAGCAATACCATTTGGTTCAGCTATCAAACTACTGTGACTATATACCAAAGAACCCAGAGCTGTGATGTAAACAGATATATGTACACTCATCTTCATCATAAGCGTTATTCACAAGAGCAAAAAGATGAAAGTAGCCTAAGTTCCTGTCAACAAACTAATGGATATAAAATCTGTGATATATCCACAGTATGGAATACTACACAGCCTTGAAAAAAAACATTGCATTTGCAAAATACAATAGTTTGGAAGACCACTGTTATAAAAATAAGATGGACATGGGGGAGGGAAAAGCAGGGGGAAATGGATAGATAATCCACACTATAACAGAATGGGGGAAAGGGAGGAACTATCTGAGGGGAATGTATAATTAGATATTTTGTGTATGGCAATAACAATCTGAAATAAAGCATGCATTACAAAGAGAATTGGGAGAAGGACCAGGGAGAAAAATGTGTATCAATTAATGATTGAAAATTCATCCTTTCTGTAAACTTCCACTATAATCACAATTTAAAAAGTAAATGAAAGATAGCAGATGAAAAGTTTCAATGTTATCACTATTCTCTTTTGTTCACTACTCTTCTGTTCAAACTCTCTCTTGTATAACTTCTGTATACCCTATTGCAGCTCCCTTGGCTTTCTTCTCACCATAATTATTCCCAGATGATTGATTGGTTTTTGTCACTTAACTTTGCCTTCTCTTTCTTTACCAGCCCTCCTGATCTTCTTTAGTCAGTCTTCTTTTCTCTCATTCACATTTCTTTCCACATTAAGGATTCCACATCAAGTAAATTCATCCTGAGATTACAATTCCGATTCATCACTAAATACAGAATATTTCAATTGTTGCTTTTGTTGTTTTTACATGCCATCAAGATCTCCATAACTAGTAACAATCTCATGAATAGCAAGCATGAACCTTGCCCAATCCTGTACCATCCTTACAGTCTCTGATATGCTGCTGCCCATTGTTTAATTTACTGCATCAACTGTTTTGGATCTTCATTTGTTTCCCCTCTGACTCTCCACCTTTCCCAGCATGATGTCTTTTCCCAGTGACTGACTGCTCCTAACAACATGCTCAAAGACCTGGAGACAAAGCCCTCCTAGCCTCTAATGAGCACAGTGACAGCACTTCCTCCAAAAAAAGACTAGTTGGGTCTTTTGACAAGAAATGGCATAATCCAAATTCTTTAAACGAAAGCTTGAAGGTATCAATTCTTCTGACATTCTTATTCATCATTCAACTTTCTGATACACAGGAAAAAATTGGAAAGACTAGCTTGCATCAGGTGCACCTTAGTCTTTAAATCAATCTCATTGCTTTTTTAGCACTTTGGGAGGCCTTAGACAGATTTGCCTCACTTAACATATATTCTGGTTTTTAAACTGCTTCATTCATAAATTATGATTGTGATTTCAAGTGGAAATTTCCAATTTTCCTTGACAATTTCCAATTTTCTCCTTCTATCTTTGTATTTCATATTGTTCTAATGGTGGAGATTGTTGTTTGTATGATTTTCAGATGTATGTATTAACATACTGGAGGTTGTAATCTTTGACATTCTTTAGCAAGCACTTCAAATCCTCTTTACTTTCTGCAAGCAGAGTTTTTTCATATGCTTAGTGCAGGTTGTTGGTGGGTTTTCCTCTAATTCTGATGCCATATTATTCTTTATATAATCCAGCTTTTGAAATTATTTGTGCAGCATACAGTTCAAATAGGTACACACCTTAAAATAATCTCATACTAATTGAAATAATTAGTATTAATTTTTACTAATACTAATACTAATGTATAAATTATCATTAGATTACAATAATACAACCCTAAATAAATATGTCCAGCCGTGAATTTATTTCCTTTACTTCACAATAGACTTTTTTCTTTTCTTTCTTCATTTATGGTATTTTCATATATTTATTACTGTAAAAGCTGAATAATTTTTCAACAGTATCCATGTTACCTTCCATAATGCTGTACAGCTAGATTATATTTCTAAATTCTATACATGGGTCATAGGAATGAGCTCAAAAGAATGTTAGTTGAAGTGGTATACATCCCCTCTTGGACTGTGCATTTGGCTTCCTAATCATGATTTTATTTATGTAAGTTAAAATTCAAACAAGATTATAAAGTCACAGAACAGAAGGCACATGCGTTCTGTGTGACTTTATGGACCAGTGTTAGATTTCACTTTGTTCAGGGAACTTTCCAGAGCAACAAAGCACAAAAATGTCAATCTGGAGACCTAGGTGTGCCTGATTCAGGCCATGGTCTTTGCAAGCACTTGTTATGCATCAAGTGGCTAGGGATGATAGAAGGAGAATTGATTGATGCCTTTCAGTTGTGATGTTGGAGAAGAGTATTGAATATAGCATGGACTGCTAGGAGAACAGGTTCGTCTTAGAGAGGGTGAAACCAGGCTGCTCTTTGGAGGCAAGGATTCTGGACCTTCATTTCATGTACTTCGGGCATGTTTCAAGGAGGGACTTATCCTTGGAGAGGGGCATTATGCTTTAGAGACTGGAGGGGCAGCACAGGAGAGGAATATCATCAATGAGATGGATTAAATCAGTGACTAGGATAATGAAGGTAAGTGTGTCAGAGACAGTAAGGTTGGGAGAGGATAGAGCAGGTTTCAGGACTATTGTACATAGAGTCACTGACTTGATTACACATAACAACAAAAACAAGCCTATTAAATTGTAATTGAGTGAAAAAGTAAATTTTTTTTTGTTTTTCTTATTGGTTTGACTTCTGAAGTGTTAGAGGTATTGTTAAAGTTCTTAGCTTTTTGTTCAACAATAGAAAAAAAATAGGCAACTTTTATCATTAATGACCCATATTTACTTGCATACTCAACCATTATTTGTTGATAATACCTGTTTCATTTTAACTTCCTTCTCCATATTTTATTTTCTGAGGAAAAAGTCAATACCTATTATACCAAGCTCTATAATATTTTAAAAGCCTTTGTTCATTGATGTGCGCTAAAGCCCAATTCCCAATATCCTGGCAGAACATTGAATGTTCGTTGACAATACCACTCCTGATAATTCTATTTTCCAAAATGTTTAACATTTAGAATACTGAGATATTTAACTTTTCACTCAAGTTCTTCTTTATAATTCATTACTTTATTTACCCTAGTTATAATCATATAATTATTTTCTAGTGATTGATGTAAAAATTTAACTTCCTTTTCAAGATCCAAAGGCATAAACCAAAAACAAACTCATTGATATTGAGTTGAATTTGACTCGTAGAGGCCCTTTATAACAGAGTAGAACTGCCCAAGAAGATTTTCAAGACTAGAAACAGATTGTCATGTCCTCCTGAAAAGTACTTTGGATCCTTGAATTGTTCTCTTTAGTGAGCCAAGTGTTCATACTGTGTCATTGGGGCTTCTCTCCATACTCATGATTGTTGAGCCAAGTCTCATAACAACCTGATAAGACAGAGAAGAACTGCTTCTTTGGCTAACAGCTGAGTGTTCTATCTACTATACAATCTATACTTTGTTAAAGGCACATTCCCTATGATAATTTACTTGTATAATCAGATTTAAATACTACATCTATAGTGTATGTACCTATTACATCAGTTTGCTCTATTCTTAACTCTAAACATGTCAATCTCCACATTACTTTATAAGATTCTTCAGGCCAAGTGATGATGTCTTTTATCGGAGTTTATTTCCCAGTTATTTAAGCCATGTGTTGTCCTTAAAACAGGCACTCTACAAACATTTAGCAAATGATTGAGGAAATGAATGAATGTAAAATGCAATGTCAAACATGGGTTTCATGTATATGAAACACTTTGTTAGTTCCTGCAGTTTATAAAAATAGCTTTTAGTGTAGTCTCTGCATTGAAAACCCTTGAAGTCTAACAATTTCTCTAAGTGTATTTCCAAGTTATTAAAGATTTATTGTTATTTTTTTCATACTTGTTCATTTATCACAACTCTTTGAAGATGCTAGAATTCAAAGGTGCCTTTTACCTTTCTTCCTATTTAAGATGCATGAAAACCTTCATCCTAGCAAATACATAAGAGATGAAAGTAAGATACCTCTGGAGAGCACATTTAAGAATTAGGAAAGAGTAGTCATGCTGCTGTGTAATCATTTCAATTTTATCTTTCATAGCCTAGAGTCCTTCTTTGTCTATCCAGACCTTCAGTGTCCTCTTCTGATGAGCTTATAGGACACATTGCAGTACATTCCATCTTCCTAATTAATTACAGGGCCCCATTATCCTATGGTATCAACCTACACTGTTTGTAACCGTGGTATTTTATTTCACTGTGCCTTTTCCTTATCTTCTTGCTAGATTCTAAACAAAACAAAACAAGAAACATTCTCAGAAATTAGTAAATCTGGCCTATAGGTTGTTGTGGATGTATTATTGATTGCCATCGAGTCAAGCACAACTCATAGTGACATTATGAACAAAAGACCTGAAACATTTTGATAACTATCATTTCTCAAAGTTCATAGAGTTTCCAGAGTAATATTTAGGAAGTGGATGACTGTCCTGCTTCCAAAGGCCTGTATACTATTCAAATAGTAACTCAAGTTTTACTTTAATATTCATGTTTGTTTTGATTTTGTTCTTGTGTGAGGTGAGGACTATTCCTTTCAGTTAGTTTGGTAGATGATCTGTTGCTAGTGTATATTATTTTTTTCTTATTTTCTTGATGATAAACAAGACACGCAATCATAGTGAGCCTTACTGGATGTATTTAGTTTGAATGGAACTGTGAGGTTGAACTACATGAAAGGGATTGATCTTATGATTTCACCTGTTGAATGACAAAGCATGAATCTTGGAATCTATTCAAATAAATTGATAAAATTCTAGAAATTATTCAAATAAATAATAAGGAAATGACTAGTATTGTTGTTGCTATTATTAAGTAAAAAGTTACAAAACAAACTTGTGCCATCAAAACAATTCTAACACAAATATACGAATGAACATACAGTTCAAAGTCTGTGACACCGGTTATTTACATTCTTTGGTGCAATCATTTTCATCTTACATTTCTGAGTCTTCTTCCTTTCCAATGAACATAAAGTCACTCAACTTTAAGCTTCCCATATAATATTTTACGATGTTTTTACTTTGATCTCATATAGAATAAACTTATAAGAGCGCACTACTCAAGGCAAACATTCTTTATTCTGTAAATGTATCTGTTTATTAGAACTGGCCGGTAGCTGACCCTCCAGTGGAGTTTCAGAAGCAATTACCACGGAAGGGGATTGCTCATCTTTCTCCTCCAGGGCAGCTGGTGACCTTGAACCACATAAGTGGCCTTTGAGATTATAGCACAGCTTCTTGCCACTAGGCCACCAGAGGTTATTACTATGTAAATGTAGGATATGGATTTAATTATACTTTGGGTAATTTTTGTTTGTTTGTTTAAAGTTTAAATATTATCTAAATATAGTAGGCTTGGTAAAGGTACAGGGATTGAATCCAGCTTCCATGAATCCCGGAAAATAAGTACTATACTCTGAGAATCTGAACTGCTGATTTTTCTTCCACTTTGATCAAATGTTTTCTATAAAACCTTTGATTAAAATATTCAGTAATTGTTGCCATGCACCACTCATTGTTTCTGATCTTACAACAAAGGATGTAGTTTTTCATGAAAGCAATTGAACACATGGTCTATATTCTCCTCATATTCTTAACTTCCCTTCTTTCTTTTTTGCTTCAGATATACAGAGATCACTATTGTGCCTTGCAGTCATTTATAAGTTTTTAAGATTACTGCAACTAGCCACAATGATCTAGCAGATAGAATTGAAGCTCTAAATACCTTATTAGGCTAATTAAATGGTATTTCACAGGAAGCCATGACCTTACATTTCCAAACCAAAGACATCATGAGGTATTTGCTGTGCATAAGCAGCTGCTACTTTTTGTTGGTGTAAATGTATCTGTCATACAAATTTTCGTCAGCATTTTACAAAAGTTCAACTTACTGACACAGCAATTGTATTAACTTAGTGTGCAACCTTGTCCCTAAGTGATACTGCTTTTTCTCCCTGTAACTTTTATTGAAGTAGATTCCCAGGTCTTTCTTCAATGTCTTTGTCAAATGGGTTCAAGCTATGAACTTTTCAAATAGTTGCTTAGCTTAAAATATTTGTACCACTCAAAGACCTTGTGTTAATCACAATAGAGTTTAAAATGCCAAGTCTGTTTACAACACACAATTTTTACTATTCTGTGCCCTATTGTAAAAACCACAAAACTAAAATCAATGCCCTTGATTGAGTTTCAATTCAAATGCACCCTCTGTTAGAAGAAGGATGAACACTCTCCTTCCATGTGATTTCCTGCCTCTGAAAATCCATTGTCAGCTCAGTTATGAGTGGGTTCCAACTAGATGGCACATGAGAAGAACAACAGCAAACTTTATGGAAGGAAACTACTCATCATTGTTTTCCTTTGTATATACTTGTGGATTCATTTGGCCGATCTTCTATTTAGCAACTGACATGTTACACATTATGCTACCAAATCTACTATAATAGCTAACATTTTACCTAAAGTATTGTTTGTGTTTACTTTTTATCTTATATTGCACATTCCATTTATATGCGTGAGCTCTGGTAGCCTAGTGGGTAAAGAGCTACACGGTTAACTCAGAAGTAGGTTGTTCAAATTCACTAACTGCTCCTCAGTGGGAAAAAATGGACAATTCCTCTTTGTGCCTCTAGAAACCCACTAGAGAGTTAACTATGAATCAGGTTTGGCTTGACAGTACATAAAAACAAAAACAACTGTGTGTGTAAACACATGTAAGTATGGAAATAACTGTTTATGTATATATGTGTATACAGTATGTATATATTTGTCTCTATCATGGTTGTCTACTTGCTTAAAATGTTAAGATTCATAAATGGCTTCAATAAGGAAGAACTAAAAAAAATGAGGGCCTGAACCCTAGAGAAATTATCAAAAGAGACATGGTTATATGATAACAATAAACTTGTTCACAAATTGGGTTGGGAGAATAAATAGAAAGAAAGAAGAAACACTGTTACCCCTCATGGGCAACACTAAGTTAACATACTGTCAATGATTACCTGACTGAATAGAAAGATCTTCTGGTTGTCTTCCTACACTTGACAATTTTCAATTTGGGGTTGGAAGAAAGGTGAGAGTGGGTATATTATAGATATCCAAAAGAAAATGTGGGTTCCAATGGGCCTTATTGTTGTTGCTATAGTGTGCCTTTGAATCGACTACAACTCAGTAACCATATGAACAATGGCTCTGAAACTTGTCCTATCCTGAACTAACCTCACTTTCTCTGACACACCTGATCCCATTGTACAGTCACTGTGTCAGTCCATCTCATCCAGGGTCATCCTCTCCTGAGCTGACCCTCCACCTTTCAAAGCTTGATGTTCTTCTAGCCACTATTGACAACATACCTAAAGTATGTGAGATAGAATTTCAAAATTCTTGCCTCCAAGAAGCAACCTGGTTTCACTCTCTCTAGAACAAACCTATTTGTTTTCTTGGCAGTCAACGGTATGTGTGTTCAATATTCTTCTCCAGCATCACAACTCAAATCATCGATTCTTCTTCTTAGTGTTTAGATATTCCACTTTCGCTTTTCCTCATCCCTTCTCACAACAATTTTCAAGTGACCTCAGTTGTGCTGTTTACGCTCAAATACAGTTCAAAGATGATCATGAAGTAAGGGAAACATCTATAAAAAAAGGAAACTCATACTAAATGTCTCTTTGACTTTTCTGCAAAACTGCTTCATCCCAACATGAACATTGATGTGATGATCTCTGGTTGAATTCTCAGCTTCCACGCTGGAGACACAGAGACTCAGCTCCCCACCAAAACATGTCATAGACAGAGAGTGCCTTTCTATCAAAGTAAACTTTCATGTTGTTATAATTTCAGCAGTTTCATTGGAGCTACTAGAAAAAACCAGAGTAGGAAAAAATTATGATAGCTTCTAGTTTAGCCAATGAAAACCTTATGGATTACAATGGACTAATCTGCAACAACCAAGAAAATCTGGTAGCATTTCATTCCAATAGGAATAGGGACACCAGGTGTGGGGGAGGAGGGAAGACTATTCCGGGAGATTCAACAATAACCAGGATCCACTGAGGAAATCATCTACACACCCAGAATTCCTACCTATACATGAAAAGTAGATAATTTTGGATTTTGGAGTATTGGTGTGTAATAGTATCTAACTAAGTATCAGAAATTCCTGAACCAAAAATTCTCCTTAAGGAATGGAATTCTATAATTGAATGTGCATAGCTTCAAAGAAATGCACATTCCCTTCCCTACCTGATGGATGGCAGAGGAGAACACTCTGATAGTGTTTCCAAGTATGGAAATCTTTACTGTTTGTTAGTTATGTGAATCCTGTAACCTCAGACGGCATTTCTCTCCATTTAGCTTGTATATCATCTCACTGTCCTGTGTATAACAAAGTTGATTCCTGGAGCTAGCACTGAAATAACACACGGTTCAATTTCTCACTTAGCTCAGTTTAGGATACATACAGTGTTTGAATCAAACGAACAATCTCATATTCCAATGCCTCTGTTTTCCAGCAGTGAGGTACACGATAGTTGAACTTACTGAAATCTGCCTTGAAGTGAAGCAATTTGCATTAGTTGTCCCCTGCTCCTTGCTGCCAATAGGTGGAGCTGCTGCAAAGCAGATCAATATACAGTGTCTCCAGGATTGTTAAAACAGCTGCAGTAAAATCTTTGCACTCTAACACACCCACATCCACCTGACAAATACCGGAGGAGACAGCTTTAGTTTTATCACCAAAAAAAAAAAAAAGGTATTTCTTTGCTAAGCATTAATTCATCTACACATTAAACTATGATATTTATGTAGGACTCCAACTTTGACTTTTTATTGTATAAAGCTAGGCTTATTCTTATCAATTTAGGATTCTCTTTCTTCATAGTTTAACGTTGTTGTTGTTATTGTTAGGTTTTCTTGAGTCAAGTACAACTCATAGCGGCTCTATGAAGAACAGACCTGAGCCCTGCCCTATCCTGAGCTATCTTTATCATCTCTAACACAGTAAAGCCCATTGCTGAAGTCACTGTGTCAACCCATTTCATTGTACGTCTTCTTTTATTCCACTCACCTTCCATCTTTCAAAGCATGATGCTCCTTTCCAAGGAATAGCCTCACCTCGCTACGTGTCCAAGGTATGTGAAATGAAGCTTCACGGTCTGTGCCTTCAGGATGCAGCTAGGCTACACCTTATTCATGACAATCTTTTCGTTATTTTGGAAGTCCATGGGCTATTCAGTACTCTTATACAACACTTTTGAGTCTAACCTTAGTCATGGCATTAAAATAATTTTGATAATACAGAGTAAATTATAATTCTCTCAGGGAGTCTTATTGCTGAGATATTGTTCTATTATGTTTTGGTAAATTCTTATATAAAAAGAAGCAAGATTTTCTTGTATATAAAGAATAGGCAGGGACATTGAGGATTTTATGAGAAATGACATTCATTGTAATTAACATTATAAAACAAAATGCATATGATTGATTATAGGATGAAAACAAACCAATTTTAAAAAAACAAAAAAGCAAGATTTTCTTTTCTTCCATCTTCCTGCTTTTACGTGTAATGGTCTTTCTTTTAATACAATACAACCTAGTTGTGTTATAGAAAAGCACAGCAGCACTGACTATAGTAATTTGTATACAAAAAGGAGAAAAAAAATAAAAACTGGAGGTGTGTGTGTGTGTGTGTGTGTGTGTGTGTGTGAACTGCCCATTCACATTTCATTCATTGTATGATTTTTCATATCATGACAAGGAAACATTGTTCTGTTGGAATTATGTGTAAAGAATGAAGTTAAAACAATGACAACACATTCAAAGTCATTTTTACGTGAAATGATTTGTTGATCAGTCAAAAAGAAGCTGTGAGGCCAACAGGCTGGCACTCGCTATGCTTGTCCATCTTTCTGACCGAATTGTGTGCAACGTTAGCCAGTAAGTGTGAGAAAGCAAGCCAGCAAGTTCAGCTTCTTGGAATAATATTTTTTTAAAAAGTTAATTTTGACCTGCCCAAACAGTTTGTAATTCATAAAACATCTTTTTCAATGTATAGAGAAGTAACTCTAAATTCTTGAAAGACATACCTTGAATATTTGTCAAGGCATCACTCAGTTTCCAATGACACCTAGGCTTACTAGTAAAGTTTTTCTCAAACTACTAAAACAAACAATTGCCAGACACCATCATAAACTCTACATATAAGTGAGAACAGATGAATAACAGTTTCATAGCATGGAAAGGCAGTAGCAATCAGCATGCAAATAACCATACCATTCATTCCCATTAAAGTTCTTGGAACTTTACTGTGCTCAACTCTAGTTGATTATTAGAGAGGCCTTTGGTGTTCCTTTTTCTTGCTAAGCCCAGCCTTACTAGGTAAGGAAAGTCACTCTTCCCATGAATAGGTTTAAGATATTTAACTCAATTTTCAGTATACCAGGAATTGGGTACGATCACAGATTTCTGGCATCAAAATATTCCACTGGCTTATTACATAATTAATATTCTAAAAGTATTTAGTTTCTGCATTCCTTTGAGTTGACAGTGAAACCCCTTACCACTAAACCAAAGGAGCTCCCATACCAGATATAGATGCTTTATATTTTAATTAAAAGAAAAAATTCTCAGTTTCCAAAGAAATTCTAGGTACATGGTGTATTTAGGTGGAACCCTGATGAATTTATGTTTGCTGTTTTAATCCATCAGCCTCTTTGTGGGAGAAAGATGGACAAGGTAGGGAAAATAAATGTTTCAATACTGTTTCAGAAAATTTTTTGTTATTATCCAAAAGGTTTTTGCTCTTTTCTGCCTGCCTGCGTGCCTCCCTGTC
>NW_006399937.1:4711087-4755238 GCF_000299155.1 Elephantulus edwardii | reverse complement strand
TCTCTTCCCCCATGCCCCCTGCCTTTGGTGGCTGAATAGTAAAAACTTCTGCTACCAACCCCAAGGCAGGCAGTTCAAATTGTTACACAGAAGGAAGATAGGCAATCTCTCCTCTTATGAAATTTACAGCCTCTGAAAATCTGTTACAGAGTCAACCATAATTTGGTTCTGACTCAATAGCACATAACACCAACAACAAGCTGTTTATTAAAGGAGATTGTCAGGTTTTTCTTCAGTATGTCTTACCCTGGAACCCCAAGTGCACCATGCTCACTAATATCAGTGGCAGAGCTTCCAGCAACACAAATACGTGCTGGAGAAGAGAACTGAATTTACCCTGGACTGCTAAGAGAATAAACAAGTCCAGGCCTGGAGAGGACGGAACCATGTTGTTCCAAGGAGGCAAGGATCCTGAAGCTTCATCTGACATACTTTGGGCATGCCTCAAGGAAGGACCAGTCCCTGAAGAGGAACATCATGCTTGAAAGGGTGGAGGGACAGCACAAGAGAGGAAATCTCTGGATGGGATGAATTGACTCAGTGACTGGGATAATGAGGGTAGGTGTGTCAGAGATGATGAAATTGGCTCAGAATAGAACAGGGTTCAGAGCTGTTGCACATAGTGTTGTTATGAATCAGAGTCAATTCAATGAAAAATAACCACCACCACCACCACCATAAGTCAAGTGAAAATACTAAAAGACAAGTCGTGGTACCTAACATTAACAGCAACAATAATTAAAATAACGTATTTCTCTATATAAGAGAAATCTGAGTATCAGGGGAACTGCTTCAAACTCATGACCTTAATCCCAGTGGAAAAGTCATTATATCTTGGGTCGAATATTTTGAAAATCAATTTCTGAACTACCTACATCTAAACACTGTGCACAGCCCTATTTCCATGCTTGTGCATGATTCTGTGATGTTGTTATTATGGTTAAGTGCTTTCTGGTTGATGTAAATATATAGTGATCCTGAGAACAATAAATCTGAATCCTGTCTCATCCTGAACCCTGCTCATAATCTCCACCATGCTTGAACCCATTGTTACAGTCACTGTGTCAATTCATCTTGTTAAGGGTCTTCCTCTCTTCTTTGACCTTCCTGCTTCCACAGCATGATCTCCATTTCAAAAGACTGCCTCCTCCTAACAACATGCCCTACATAGTTGTGTTTCCCTATCCTCATCTCAAGGAGCACTTTGTTGTGCTTCCTCCAAGAGACCTGTTCTTTTGGTAGTCCAAAGGATGTTCAGTATTCTTTTCCCACACCACAATTCAAAGGCATTGATTCTTCCATTATTCTTATACTATATATCACTCTATAAATTAGACCTTGAATAGTAATTAGTATTCTTTCAAAAATATTTCTTTTCTGTTTATAGAGACAGAAATACCTACAATCAGTTGAATTAATACTGGTTTATTTTTTTAATGGTACACATGTTTTTTTAAATCCTTTTGTAGTATAAACAGAGTTTACCATAGATTGCCAACCCAAATTTCTCTTATTTCTGCTCATTCTTTTCTTTCCTACTGTGTGCCTAGATACTTGAGTCTCTAAATGCAACTAAAACCAAAATGAAACAAATAATAACAGCAAAAACCAAAAAAAGAAGAAAAAAAAAACCAGCAAAAATAACCAGATGCTTAAATCCCACTCCCAGAGATCATTGTACACTTGATCAAGAGGCAACAGAATTTAAAATGAGAGATTCAGTGAAAGATTATTGTTTATTGAATTTGCTTTGAACAACATATTTGCAAAGTGGCATTTCAGAGCATCCATGACATATTCATTGGTCTCATGAATTTTTATTACCATTTTAGTTGATGTGGTAAATGAAAATCCTGTTGGTGGTTATCAAAGCTGTGATCCTTTCAAGAGCTCCATCACAGGATAATATTCTTAATAATACTCATCACTCTCTATTTACTTAAATATGCATTTATGAGCTCTTTCCAGTTGAACATATTCTTTCAAAAAATCACTAAAACCATACATGGAATAAATAAGCAATTGTATTAAATAAATAACCAAGATTCTGCACATTCGGGTTACTATAGTTAGAAATGATATAAAAAGTTTACTCAATTTTATTAATTGTTTCTAAAGATTAAAAATTATGTAGGCATATTCGTAAATTAATTTACCAGTTTCTTATAAAGTTAAGAAAACTATTAAAACCCCAAAATCTTGTCTCAATACTTAAGTACTGACTGGGTCCTAATGAAGAGTGTATGGAAAAGGACAAACAAGAACTTAAAAACAGAGAAAACGAGCAATTATCTCTTTAGCAAAGGGTTTAAAGTTTATATCACCAGTAAAACGCCATGTCGATAAAAGACACTCTCTGATATAATGGACTAAGTAAGAAGAGCTTTGTCTTTCCCAAAACCTATAAACCTCATCTTCTACCCAACCATGAGAAGCCATAGTTGATGTTGTTGTTATCTACTGTTATATACTCATCGTTGACCTTTCATCAGGTTTTCAGAGGCAGCAAATCTCATGGGAGATTATCTATCTTCCTCCTGTAGAACAGCTGGTGGATTTGAACTGGGTGACCTTGGGTTGGAGCACACTTCCTTAGTACTAAGCCACCAGAGGAGCCATCAGACAAACCCAAAATGAGATACATTTGATGAACTTATTTTTCCAGTGTATCACTTTCACACACAAGGTCTGAGAAACTATGACAGATTGAGGCTGACTGGTTTAGACTCCTGGTAAGGAGTTGCTTTGTCAACCAGAGGCACAGGTCTCACCCACCAGCTGCTCCACAAGACAAAGATGAGCAATCTGCCGTGCAACTCACTGCCTCCAGAAACCCACTGGAGGGTCTGCCATGGGTCGGTTCTGACTTGAACGGTTATAACAACAAAAAAGAGACCTATGACTACATGCAACTTAGTATCCTGTATTGAATTCAAGGAAAAATGGGTCAAAATTAGATAAATTGTTGAAATATCAATAAAGTATTTAACATGGCTAATAGTGTTTAACATATTACTTTCTTAGCTTTAATGAATGCATTATGATTATATAAGATATCATTATTAGGAAAAGTTCAGTAAAGTGTATGCAGGGAGTTTCTCTGTACTATCTTTACAATACTTACTTTGCTTATTTCAAAATAAAAAGGTTAAATATGGGGAAAATAATAATGACTATAAATGGACCGTGAAGTTGAAAAGTGAGAGGATGGTGAGTATAGAAAGCATCAGTTAGGAAGCAGATATTTAGAAAATTATTACTAAGGGTGGTAGGAATGTGGAAATCCTGAAGTTAAGGGAAAAGCTCAACAGAAGAGGTTATTGTAGCAAATGTTTAGTACTTAACCTTAAGCACATCTGCTCAAATATAAGTGTAGGAAGACTAGTAAGTTAACAAGTCCAACTCAACTTCAGGTTAGACAATAGTAAGTGGCATTATTAAGTAGGGCTGTTTTATAAACAATGGTATTGTAATGTTGCTACATCTTGATTTTTGTACTTAAAATTTATTTTTAGATTGAATTACTTTTGTCCTCAGCTTAAGTTATAAAATGTAGTTTCTTGGATATTACCTCATCAATTTAAATTAGTAGGAAAGACATAGAGTTGGTTTTGATTTGGTTTGAGATATTTTTTCTCCTATCAGCAAATCCATTGCCTTCCCAAATGGTTGGTAAAACATTGACTTAAAACAATGTTTCACAGGGAGATTAGGTGGATATTAAGGTCAACAATCCAATGGTTCTGACTAAATTCTTTTTAATGGGCTAAAGGGCCCATAGACCCTTAGGGTCTCTTGTTTTCTATGAATTTCTGTTGAATTATCTTTCCTGGTGCTCCAGATGGAACATAAATGTTAATTCTCCTTACCAGCAAGTATCATTCGTGATCCTGGTAAAATTATTCTCAGTATCAATTTCTCTATCCAAATGCAAACATTCCCTGACATGCTCTTAGCCATCAAGGCATCAGGTCCTCAGATATTAGCTGTTTCTCTTCCACAAGTTGGCTTCTACTCATTGTTCTCCCTTCTCTCTTGTCATCTTCCTATTTGTGGGATTTGAGTGATCTTTATTGGAAGCCTTGGTGATTGTTCTGTAGGATTTAATATTTATTTTGATTAAGACATCTTCCTGGGTTATCTGTAGTATTGTTTATTGCCATATCTCTTTTTATCCATAGCCAGAAAGCTTCCTATTTATTACATTCAAGTGCCCTCTGTGGTGTTATTTATTGTATAATGTCTCTTTCACTTAAACATTTTACAGGAGAAATACAAAGTCAGCCTCTAGTTGTCTAGCATAGTGCTTGGTTGAGATTAGACTAATGATAGACTCTACAGATGGAACATGGAAGCTAATTTCTTTCACTGTTGTCTTTTTATTGGTGATCATTAAGTGCTCCTGGCAAAAAGATAGATCACAATATCAATCCAAGTAGCCAACACTCTGTGACCCTCTTCTTAGCCATCACACACACACATACACACACCTTCATTAATGGAGAATCAAGCCTAGAAACAATTGCATTTAGGATGGAAAATTATTTCTTTCCTGCTGATAATGAAATGTGTGGAAAAGGTACCCATGAAACCTCTGTCTCTCAGGAATTCACTCTTGCTTAAGCCAGGACGTCTGCTGGTAACAAATTAGTAAAGGAAGAAAAAAATTCCACAGCTTGAGTGGAGTAGAAAGGGATTTTTAGCAGGTTCCATGCAAATGCCTGGATAGGAGTTCATAAGGTAACCCTGGAAATTGAATGTTTATCTTGCATTTGCAAAGTGATTAAATAGGTATAATTGTATTATAATTTCACTTTGTTCCTAAAATTAAGTATGGGCTTGTCCAAAGGGCATTGATGATTAGCTCAGGCCTGACAAGAGAATCTGCTTGTGGAGAATGGCAGGGTACAGTGTTTCCTACGATATGGACTTAACTAAACTGAAAGTATGTAATGCTAAGGTGATAACCTTAGATGTACAATGTGATCTGATCCAGAAAAAAAACCACAAAAACAAACCCCCCCAAAAAACAACAACAATAAAAAACACACACCCACCAAAAGAAAAAAAGAACCAAAAACAATCCAACCTTAAACCTATGTAGAAAATAACAGAAGGATGTAACTTTATGCCAATGAAACAAATCATCCAGAGTCCCAGAGGCCAAGGGAAAGCTCAGGTAATTGTTAACTAAGGGCTTTTGCCTGGTTCACTCCACCCCTGCCTGGTACCTTGTCACTCTGGTCACAAGAGACTGCATTCTGTTTACAGGGTAGCATGAAGCCCCCTCAGCCTTTGGCATTATTATGAAGATTCAAACAAAGGCTTGTTTATAAAAGTGGTTTTCTTTCCGAGTACATCTGATATTATGAAGGGAGAAGCACTGCATCTCAGCCCTGAATTTTCCATTCTTTCTTACTTTGCTGTGCCCATGAATCTGCCTGTGTGAATTGTTGGTGCTTTCCCTACGCTCCCAGATCCTTTCTCCCTGGTGCACATCCCTGAAACCCATCAGAACTGAGTCCCTAAGACAACTGAGACTCAGGTCTTTTTCTAATGCATGGTGCCAAGTAGGAGCAAAACCTGTCTGCTCCTACTCATAAATTCTGTTTCATTTCAGCAAGAAAGGCTGTTCTTCCTGTGTCTCTCACTCCCTCTCAGGCACATTCACACACATCCGCATGTAGACATTTTCTTACTTTCAGCCTATGATCAATAAGAATATATACTCCTTAACAAAGGTGTATAGTAGGCCCCCTGCTTCCAGCAGACAATGAGAGCTGTGGATTAGCTCATCCTGGAAAATGTGCCAGGAATATCCACACAAAGTCTCGTTTCCATCACCAAAAGAGAACGTGTAAGGTCACTGAGCAGTGTGAGTCAGTAGCCATATTGTGACTCCACCAGCTGAACTTTTACAGGGTGTTCTGACACCATAAGTTGACACTGGATAGATAGATAGATACATACATACATGCATAGATACATACATAGATATGCTGAATGAGAAATTGTTGTGGAAAATAATTGCACCCCACAGACAGGGATAATATAACATTTCAAGATCATCCAATCTCCTATTTTGAAAAAACAAAACAAAAAACAACAACAACAAAACACCACCAAAATACTCCAGGGTCAGAAATTTTCAAAGTTAAAAGACTTAGAAAGGATTTTATTTCTTCTGGACAGAAAAAACAAATAAAAACAACACACCATAAATAAGAAACAAGACTCAAAATTGTTTAATAGCAAAACAATACCAAGGATCCTTTCACACCTCAGATGAAAAAATTCAAAAATCAATTTACACACCAGTGTTGGTTTTCTTGTGAATGCCAAGGACACTGCTGAAAGAAATCCCGCTTTTCTGCTTTCAATTTCTGCCCCAACCCTGTGTAGTAACCCTTCAGTGGTCTCCATAGCTCTTTGTTAGGCTGCGAATGAACAACACCCAAATCCTTGGACACAGTCTTTTTTTCCACTGCTTGCAGCCCTCTTACGGCTTATTCTTCTTGATTCTCCAGCAAGTATCAGAAATGCTCCACATTCAAGATGACTTGGTCAACTAGTTCTCCCTAGACATTATGTTTCTGCCCAATAGGAACAATTTCAAATACTACCTAATGAAATAATTTTCTGTCCTTACAAAAAGCAGCACCAAGCTTTAAGATGTGATGATGCAGTTTTGTTAGCTTCTTATAATTACTCTTTAAATAATCAGGAATTACCCTCTTTTAACATGTATTTCTATCTGTGGTTACAGCTACAGGATTTTCAAGTCCGAAAACAGGAAGCCTTACTTGCTGTGAGGCAATTTGTTCTTAAAGACTTATTTCAGTGTTTCTTTCTTTCCATAGTCCACTTTACTTTCTTTACTCGGGCAGATTTTCCTTCACTGGCACTTACTGGGGGGAAAAAGTGCTTTTCTTAAAGTGGAAAGTGACTGCCAGAATCAGTATGGTACTGCCTTACTTAGGAGAAAATGCATAGCTGAATTAAAATTTTGTCTAAGAAGGAGGAACAATAAGAATTTTGTACAAAGAAATATATGCATCAATCAATATATAACTGTAGCTGTTGTTTATTGCCATAGAGTTATGACTCATAGAAACCCTATGAACAAAAGGCCTGAAGCCTTTCTATAGCTATCAATATTTCTCAAAGTCCACAGAGTGTTCAGAGGCATGTTGTTTAGGAAGTGGATGCCACTTCTGCTTCCAACAATATATAATATTTAGATAAATTTCCAAACAGTTGTATTATCAGGTCTTCCTTGTATACGTATGGATAATATCCCATTACTCACTTTGTACTTCAGGATAGGTCTTGACATGTCCTTTTTTGACTATGGGTGCAACATCATTCTTCCCCTATCTTTTATTCCCAGCATTGTAGATCCTATTCAAAATCTGATACAAAGGGCCAATGTCAGTTTACCTCAACTTGATAATGCCTAGAATGCCAATCTTTTCATGGTCCATTAAATTTTGACAACTTCCAATTTTCATTCATTTTTATGTCCCTATTATTAATGGATATTTATTTATAGCTGTTTCTCCTCATTTTTAAAATATTTTCCACTTCAGGGGTCCTACCTCTAGTAATATATCTAACAGTGTTCATCTGAATTCTCACAGGGGTTTCAATGACAAATTGTTTCAGAGGTCAATGGTCAGTTCTTCTTCTCACTCTACCTTATTGGAAACTTTGCTAAAACATATCCATGATGGATGAACTGCTGGTATTAAAACACTAGTGATATAGACTCACAGCATCACAGCAGCCAGAATTCTAATGAAATTAGAAAAGCAAACTCAGAAAAACTGAGAAAAAGCAAACTATGAACAAGCATGCATATGTTGTTGTCATTATGCGCTGTCTAGTCGACTATGACTCATAGCAACCCTATGAGCGATGGCTCTGAATCTTGTCCAATCCTGAACCAACCTCACCATTTCTGAAACACCTCACCCCATTGGGCACAGTCACTGAATCTAACCTTCTCATCCAAGGTCTTCCTCCATATGCTGATGCTTCACTCTCCCAAATATGATATTCTTCTCCCAGGACTGGCCACTCCTGACATTATGTTCAATTTAAGTGAGACAGAATTTCAAATTCTTTGCCTCCAAAGAGAAATGTGATTTAATCTTCTCAAGGACATACTCACTTATTCTCTTCACAGTCCATACTATATTCAGTACTCTTCTCCAGCATCACACTTCAAAGACATTGATTCTTCTTTAGTCATTGTCCAATGCTGAGATACATACCAAGTAATTGAGACAACCATGGCCTGGATCAGGTGCACCTAAGTCTCTAGCTTGACATCATTGCTTCTTAGCACTCTGGAGAGGTCTCTGCCAGAAGATTTTTCCAATGCAACTCATGTTTTGATTTCCTGATTGCTAGTGCCAAGGACTGTGGATCTGAGCAAGGGAAATTGTTGACAGCTTTTCTCCAACTATCATGAGGCTGCTTATTGGACCAGTGGTGAAGAGTTTTGTTTCCTTCCCCCCACCCCCCTTTTTCGTGTCTAATTTTAATGGAAAAAGGAGAGAGAAGGGTAAAGAGAAGAAGAGGGAGAAAAGTACAACAATGAATGATTGGAAACACTAAAAAAAAAGAATAAACTCTGAGAGAAAGACAAGAAATAAAAAATTAAAATAATAATTAAAATTAGAGTTTTGTGTTCTTGTTGAGATGCAATTCATATTGAAGGATGCATTCCTTGATCTTCTACAGCAATGCTTCAAGTCATCCTCTCCATTTTGGAGAGTAAGGCCTTATCATCTACATAATAAAGGCTGTTGATAAGACTTCCTCTAATCTTGATGCCACCTTCTAATTCACGAAGTTCTCACGTTCTCTAATTATCTGTTCAGCAAGCATATGCATACACAAATTCTAAAGTAAACAGCACTGTGCAAGCACTTCCCTTCCACCATCCCACTATCCTTCCCCCAATAAAACTAGCAAGTTGATC
Organism: Elephantulus edwardii; assembly: GCF_000299155.1. NCBI lineage: Eukaryota > Metazoa > Chordata > Mammalia > Macroscelidea > Macroscelididae > Elephantulus > Elephantulus edwardii. The sequence goes on along the minus strand of NW_006399937.1, from coordinate 4,746,249 downwards.
AATATGTGCTACCTACCTAATATCAGCAGCCTCTAGCTGAGCCTACTTACTTCTACCAAGAATGGCTCAGGATCAGTCACACCTGTCCTTTGTCTGGGAACTCCCTGGAAAATATGGCACCCAGCATGCATCTGGGTGCTGCTACTTCCTGACAAAGAAGATGATGCTAAGGCTCATCTTTGTTATTCAAATAAATGCACCAATAGCTAAAGTCAAAGAAGAGAAAATTAAGGAGTTCTACCAATTTTGTCATCTGAAATAGAACTAGCCTGCAATGCATTCAAGATGTAGTTCTTATAATGGTCTTATACAATATTTGTTCATATGGGACTGAGTTAGTTCACTTAGCATAATGCTCTCAAGTCCCTCCAAAATTAGGTAGTGATTTACAAAATCATTACTCCTGTGTAATGCATAGTATTTCATCATGTGAATATACTATAATTTCAGAATCCATTCAATTGTGGCTAGACATTTGGGCTGTTTCCATGTGCTTGTGATGGTGAATAAAGTTGCTGTGAACATTGGTGTACAATCTTCGTTTGTGCATCAGTTCTCATTTACCTCATGTATGAGAATCCAAGCCTGGTGAGGGAGGAAAGAAGGGAGTTTGGGTGGGTGGGGATGCTTAATCATAGGATTGTAGAATTTGATGGCTGGAGGGAGGAGTTGGTAAAGGAAATGGGAAAGATGCAGTGTGGAAAACAGTGTATATGATCCTTGTAAGTAAAACAGTTAAAATAAAAATTTTATTAATAATGCTGCAGTTAAATAATTGGTGGCTGAAATGGGAAACTTGGAAACAAATTAGAAGGATTGATAGTGGGAAATTATCAACTTAGGAAAAGAAATGAAGCTGAAGATTGAATGATTGAATTGTGTGTTCAATTATTTATTCACAGCAAATCTCTTTTTTTAAGAAATATAGTCACCTTCTGTACATGTGGATTTCACCAGATAGACTACACAAGAATAAGTTTGACTACATTTGTGAAAAACACCACTCAAGAAGCTCAATATCAGCAGTCAAAACCAGACTAGATTCTGGCTGTGGAAGAGATCATCAATTGCTCATGTGAAAGTTCAAATTGAAGTTAAAAAAATTAAAACAAGTCGTTAAGAGTCAAAATATAACCTTGAGTCTTTTTCACGAGAAAAAATCACCTTAAGAACAGGTTTGAAGCATTGAGCACTAAGGATTGAAGACCAGATGACTTGTGGAATGCCATTAAAGATATCATACATGAAGAAAGCAAAAGGTCCTTATAAAAATAGAAGAGAAAGTTGTTGTTGTTGTTGTTGTTATGTGCCATCGAGTCGTTTCCGACTCATAGTGACCCTATGCACAACAGCTCTAAACCCTGCTCTATCATGCGCCAACCGCACCACCTCTGACACACCCATCCCAATGACCCCAGTCACCTAATCAATCCATCTCATAGAAGGTCTTCCCCTCCTGCGCTGTCCCTCCACCCTCCCAAGCATGATGTCCCTCTCCAAGGACCCGTCCCTCCTGGCAACATGTCCAAAGTATGTCAGACGAAGCCCCAGAATCCTTGCCTCCAAGGAGCAGCTTGGTTTAATCCTCTCCAAGATGAATCTGTTTGTTTTCCTGGCAGTCCATAGTACATTCAGTACCCTTCTCCAGTACCACAGCTCAAAAGCATCCACTCTCCTTCTGTCCTCTCTAGTCATTGTCCAACTCTCTGATGCATAACAAGCGATTGCAAATACCATGGCCTGTATCAGGCACACCTTAGTCTCCAGAGAGACACTGTTGCTCCTGAGTACCTTTGAGAGGTCCCTAACGGCAGACTTTCCCATCGTGATACGCTTTTTGATTTCCTGACTGCTGGTACCAAGAGTGTTGACTGTGGAGCCGAGCAAACTGAAGCTGTGAACACTCTCAATCTCTTCGTCATCCATCCTGATGCTGCCAATTGGTCCAGTGGCGAGAATCTTTGTCTTCTTGACGTTGAGCCTTAGTCCATACTGAAGGCTGCAGTCCTTGACCCTTCGCAGCAAGTGCATGAGGTCCTCCTCAGTTTCAGCAAACAAGGTTGTGTCATCTGCATAACGGAGATTGTTAATAGATCTTCCACCAATCCTGATGCCACAATTCTCCTCATAGAGCCCAGCCTCTCAAATAATCTGCTCTGCATACATGTTGAAAAGGTATGGAGACAGGATGCAACCCTGGTGTACACCCTTCCCAATTTTGAACCATGCAGTGTTACCCTGCTCTGTTCTGACTACTGCTTCTTGGTCCAAGTATAGGTTTCGTTTCGTGTTAGCACAATTAAATGTTCTGGGATTCCCATTCTTCTCAGAGTCAGCCACAATTTGTTATGATCCACACAGTCAAATGCCTTTGCATAAAGACTAAAATTCATGTCAGTAGAGACTCTGATAATGACACTAGATCATCAAAAAATCAAAAGAAAGGGAAGAGATACTGATGTAAAAGAGAAGAGCAGATTTCCAAGAGTAGCTAGAGAAGACAAAGCAAAACATTATTGTGAAATGTGTAAAGAGCTAAAGTTGGAGAGAAAAAAAGAAGTAGTCACTTGGTATTTCTCAGACTGAAAGAACTAAAAAAACAAACTCAAGCCTAAATTCGCACTAGTGACAGACGCTATGGAAAAAATCTTGAAACATCCAGGAAATACCAAAAGAAGGTGGAGGGAATACAAAGTCATTGTACAAAAAATAATTGGTCAACACTGAAATTTCAGGAAGTGGCATATAATAAAGAGCCAACAGGGCCGAGAGAAGAAGTTCAAGCTGCATTGAAGGCATTGGGGGCACGGGGGAGGAAGGGAGGCCCTAGAAGTCTATGGGATACCAATTTACATGGTCCAAACAACAGCTGCAGCCTTGGACATGCTCACCAGTCTGTGATTGGAAATTTGGAAGACAACTGAAAGTCTAATTGACTGAAAGATACCCATATTTGTTCCTATTTCCAAGAAAAGTGATCCAACAGAATGTGGAAATTGAAAAACAATATCATTAATATCACATGCTACCAAAGTATTATTGAAGCTCATCCAAAACCAGGATGTTGGGTTTTGTTGTGCTTTTTTTTTAATGTAGGTTTTTTGTTTGTCTGAGTTTATTTTTTTTTTTGTCCAGGCTGCTCCTTGGGGGCATACTTTGGACATGTTGCAAGGAGGGACAGTCCTTGGAGAGGGACATCAAGCTTGAGAGGGTGGAGGGACAGAGTAAGAGAGGAAGACCTTGGTGAGATGGATTGGTTCAGCCACTGGGGTAATAGGGGTAGATGTGACATATATAATAGGATTGGCACGGGATAGAGCAAGGTTTAGGGCTGTTGTACATAGGGTCACTATGAGTCGCAGACAACTTGACTGCACATAACAACAAACAATCAAGTATCAGGGTATTATTATAGAAATAAGATCTATATAACTCCAATATTTGAAGTAGATTCTAGTAAAACTAGGAATAATTACGTATTGTGTAATCAATTTTAAATGTCCCTTTTTGTTCTACATGCCCATCAAATAATAAAACAAAATCATTGTGTTGCCTTGGACCAACTCATTGCTGATCCTCCAGTGGTTTTTGGGAGGCTGTACGGTTAACAGTTGGTGAATTCCCATCTTTCTCTCATGGAGGCTCCAGAAAATTTTCATCTCTAGAGAGGTGCTGCCATTGGCTTATCAACACAATGCTCCTGTGAACTAACCCACAAGAGTTCCTTAACACCAGAGTTTACACCAGTTAACACCAGCTGTTAGTTAATTACATTCAATGGCTAAAATCTGACCCTCTTGCTGTCTTTGTTTTGTTGAAACACTGCCATGCCAAGTTTATCTGTTTACATGTTATCCATAGCTCCATTTTGTGTACAATGGCAGAATTTGGTATGAGAGCCTTTGAAGCTTAAAAATTTTATATCCAAGCCTTTCTATACATTTTGTAAACTTCTGACCTATATAAAACACTAGATTACACACCAGATTTTTTTCTGAGATTGAGGTTCATTAAATATGTAGCAGCAACAAATTTTCAAGTCAAATCTATAAATTGATGAATGTATCATCTGATTTAACATAGAAAAATGTTCATATAAACATTCCAGGAAAATGACAACTGTTCTTTACAACCTGTGAGTCCTTGACCTTCTATTGTTTCCATTTTTTTCAATAGTTAAATGGTGATGATAATAGTACATACAGCATAGTATTGCTGTAAAGGTTAAACAAAGGAATTGTTTAGCTTAGTGCCCAGCACAGAGAAAGCAATAGATGCCAGTTAATAATATTTTCTTTAATTAGCATTGTATGTGTGTGATATAGAAAATCTGTTGTCAAAGGACGCATTTTATGTGTGAATAAAGCAAAGATGTCACTTTGAGGACTACCATGTAGCTTGATTGAAGCTCTGATGTATTTAAAACCTCGAATGCATGCCAAACTTGAATTTACTAAATTTATTAATTTGTTAAAAATAATTGATGCATTTCAATTATTAAGCTGTCAAAAGATATTGACTATTTCACATACTAGCGGAGCAACAAAGCTGTCTTGGAAAAAAGTACCGCCAGATGCTCCTTAGAAGTCAGCATGGTCAAAATCAAAACCAAAAAAAAAAAAAAAGGAAGGCAGCATAATGAGACTTTGGCGATGTTACCAGGAAAGACTAGTCCCTGGAGGACATCATGCTTGATAAAGTAGAGGGTTGGTGAAAAAGAGGAAGACCCTCAATAAGATAAATTGACATAATGAGTGTAACAATAAGCTCAAGCATAGAAATGATGGTGAGGCCAACAGAGGATCTGCAAGTTTTTCTTTCTGTCATACATAAGGTTGTTCTGAATTAGAAGCAAACAACATAACACCATAACACACAGTAATCTCTAAAGAGAAAACTTCAAAATATTATCTGGATATCTCATTTCTATCTGAATAATGAGTATACAAAACAGTAGCTATTACTTTTCCAACAGAAACCTGCGCTCCCAAACTATGTCAGGTATTAGTCTATATTATTTCTTTTTCAACACACTATAATAGAAGGCACTTCATGATCAGAGTCTGCGAAAGGGAGTATAAGGCCGACGCTAATCATCTACTTTAAGGGCTTGCATGGATTACTTTGCAATAAGTTCATTGATAAATAGAACCTAGTCTGTGCTACCTCTTTTAGAAATTTAATAGGTTTTAAAAACACCTTTAAAGAGTTTTGGTGGCACATTGAATGAAGTGTTAGACTGCTAATCATAAGGCCAGTAGTTCAAACATACCAACAGTTCCCCAGGAGAATGATGAAGCAGTCTGTTTCTATGAAGATTAACAGCCTTGGAAACCAAAATAGGGTTTTTCTGCTCTGTCCTATGAAATTACTTTGACTTAAGAGTTGACTCAACAGCAGTTGAGTTTGGGTTTGCCTGGGAGAGTACTGGACATCTAGTGCTCACTTTCTCTTTCATAGTTTCCTCCACATTACAGTCCTAGAGCACGTAACAGTTATCACGTAACAGCAGGCTTTACTCAAAGCAAGAATATCAAGAGGCTGAAATAATATGTTAAGAAATAAAACATAATAATAAGAGTTTATCAACTCGTTATTGCCTGAACAAACCAAGGGGACATTTCGTGGTTTAATATCAGGAAAGCTATGCATCAGGTCTGTATCTTCTCTCCATACCTTTTCAATTTGTATCCTTACCAGAGCATTTAAGAAGATGGCCCTAATGAAGAAGATTGGGTCATTAGGATTGTAGAAAGGCTCGTCAACAACAGATGTTATGCAGATGATAAAACCCAACTTGCTGGATATGAGGATGACCTGAAGTATTTGCTGCAGAGGATCAAGGACTATAGCTTTCAATATGGTTTATATCTCAACGTTGTTGTTGTTGTTGTTGTTACGTGCCATTGAGTCACTTGTGACTCATAGCAACCCTATGTACAAGAGCCCTAAATGCCATTCTATCCTGTGCCAACCTCGCTGGCTCAAACACACTCATTCCCACCACTCCACTCACAGAATCGATCCATTTCATCTAGGGTCTTCCTCTCCTGCGTGTCCCTCCACTCTCCCAAACATGATGTCCCTCTCCAAGAACCAGTCAGTCCCTCCTTGCAACATGTCCAAAGTATGTCAGACGAAGCTTCAGAATCCTTGACTCCAAGGAGCATTTTGGCTTCACCCTCTCCAGGTCAAACCTGTTTGTTCTCCCAGCAGTCCAAGGTATATTCAACACTCTTCTCTAGCACCACAGCTCAAAGGCATCAAATCCTCACCACTGAACCAACAGACAGCATCATAATAAATGGAAAAATGTTTGAAACACTAATTCTTATGGTAGACACTATTAACACATTTTATTTCATATTCATGGTAACCCTGAAAAGTAAGTACTGTTATTAGAATTTTAAATATGAGTCTGAGGCTCAGAAACGCTCCAAATCACCTAGCTATAAAGGGTGCAATACAAAATTCAAATTAATTTTGTACTTTCACCAAAACCCACTTATTCTCTTTAATGCTGAGCCACAATTTAATTCTTTAATTAAAGTCTGATAAGTAAAATATTAATACTTGAGATAAGCAAAATTTCAATCTGCAATACTAGTGATGCCATGATTCTGAGTTTATTAATAGACACTTTTATGTACAACCAGCAAACACTATTTGAGAAGAGCATAGGCAACACAACATTACATTTCTGAGAAGTTTCCTTAGGAGAGTGAGCTAAACATTACAAAGTTCTGTTCACAAATTAGAGATGATTCAACAAAATTCATTTTTTGCTGTTATTATTTAATTAGACATTTACACTAATTTTAAATTGTGTTGGTATTTTCATATATATCTATATCTCTGCATCTCTATCCATCCTATCTATCTATCTATCTATCTATCTATCTATCTATCTATCTATCTATCGCACCCTAATGGTAAGGCATGGCACTGCAATTCCGTGCTGTTTACATTCTCCAGCTCTACAGGAAAATGGGCAATCTCCTTCTGTGTGATTAACTGTCCCAAAACACCCGCGGGAGGGTCAGCGATGGGTTGAGGGTCAACATAAATATATACGTTGTTGATTTGTTGTATACTGTCTTGTAGGAAACAAAAATCAGGTGACATAATATGTAGAGAGTTGTACATATCAACAAGGAAAAGAAAGTCTATTTTTTCCCTATTTAACAGTGTCAGAAACATGCATGAATATCAGATCTAAGTCGGTTCTGACTCAATAGCAATGTAAATGAGAAATACATGTATGTATTTGTTATTATGTGCTTTGAGTTAGAGTCAACACATAGTTGACCCTCCAGAAGCATTTCAGAGGCAGTAAATTATGTGCCCATCTTTCTCCTAAGGAGCAGGGTAGCTGATGAATTCAAACGAGCCTTTGAGTTAGCAGCAATACTCCTTATCCACAAGGCCACTAGGCACAGAGACAGAGGAAGAGAGAGACAGAGACAGAGAGATGTTAGATGATAGATAGACAGATAGATAGATCTCAGATCACTGAAAGTTTAGTCAGATTTAGTCCTTTTCTTGCTTAAATCTTTTTTACTGTTTGAATTTTATTATTATTATTATTCAAGCCTAAAAAGAGAGTCTAATCAGCTGATTAAAGCTGGAAGAAGAGCTATTTCATTACAAAAAGCAGCTGTACTTTTCCTTGAGAGGATGATGATCACAATGCTAATTGGACTATTTTCACTGCCGGTTGCAAAGTGAAAGGCCTGTGCAATCTTTAAATGAAAGTACACTGACTTTTCCTTCATTTATTAGCACCAAAATTAGAGCCCCAGGTTTGTGTCTGTACTTGTGTCCTGTTGCAGCTCCATGCCTGGTGAAAGGCCCAGTGAAAGACTGTTTCAGTAAGTACAGACTCAAAAGAGAGGGAGAGGAAGGAAGTACATCCATATGGAACATAGAGTGGATTCGTTGTCATGCTGTTAAATTGCCCAAATCAAGTAAAGTGGGTCCATGAAAAATTTGGAATCAAAATCAGGTGATCCCTTTGAAAACTGGAATTTAGGAGAACTCTCTGTATTTTCTTTTCCCCTGAAATTTAAAGTTAGCATCATATTCTAGCAATGAGAGAAGTAAAGCTGCCTGAATGGACTCTACATCAAAGTGCTTTACAAATAACATTACTTTTCATATTTTTAGGTCTGTACTTTTTTTTTAGGCATTCAACTACCCTGAGATCTTTGATTTAGTATAAAGGATAGTTTGGTGGTACTACCACATATCTAAAAGCGCTTTGGTGACCCAGGGGGTAAGGAGGGATGCTGCCATTCTGAAGGCAGGTAGTTCGAATTCACCAGCAGTTCAGCAGGAGAAAAATGGGCAATCTCTTTTTCATGTATTTTATAGCCTTTGAAAACCTGCTGGAGGGTAGCTATGGTTTTATTGTGACTCAATGCCAATGAAATTCTGAGATCCCTAAGCTTTTAGAGGTAAGTATGTAAGCAAGGCAAACCATCCGGGTTGCTAAATTTCTCTTGACCTCTTTGCATTTCCTGTCTAAAGAAGCATATTTTGGATGCCATGGATCTAAATTTTAAAGTGATGAAGTTACAGTCAACATCTGACTCAAAGCATGTAATGAACTTGTTATATTCTTTACTCATTCTTCACTTTTCTCATCCTTGCTTAGTGTCTCATTTCCTTTCAAACTTATTTTGTAATCTAGCCCAGAGTCCTATCTGTACTTTGAATTCAGTAATGTATATTAATCTGAACTGAAAGAGTAAAGATAGAGCCAGGAACCTCCATACAGGGGAGCTAGACTCCCCTAAAGCCATACCTTCTGTATTCCTTAGGACAAATTGTTAGAACTGAGATTTTGTTCAAATTATCTCCATCTAACCTTAAAAACTGCCAGAGAACTACCATAAATGCAGGCTGGGTTTAGAAGGGATTGTGCTACTAGGATATTGTAGCTAATGTTAGATGAATCTTGGCTGAAAGCAGGGAGTACCAGAGGAATGTCTATCTGTGTTTCATTGATTATGCAAAGGCATTTGACACTGTGGGTCACAACAAACTGTGGCTGACTCTGAGAAGAATGGGAATCCCAGAACACTTGATTGTGTTAATATGAAACCTCTACTTGGACCAGGAGGCAGTCGTCAGAACAGAACAAGGAAACACTGCATGGTTCAAAATTGGGAAGGGTGTATAGCATGGAGAAATGTAACATCAGGATTTGAGGAAGACTCATCGACACTCTGCGTTATAGAGATGATATAACCCTGCTTGCTGAAACTGAAGAGAACCTGAAGCACTGTGAATGATCACAGACTGCAGTCTCCGATATGGATTGAGGCTCAATATCAAGATAACAAAGATTCTGACCACTGGGCCAAGTGGCAGCATCGAGATGGATGGTGAAGAGATTGAGATTGTTAATAGCTTTAGTTTGCTTGGCTCCACAATCAACACTCTTGGCACCTGCAGTCAGAAAATTAAAAAAAACATATTGTGATGGGAATATCTGCTGTTAGAGACCTCTGTAAAGTACTGAAAAGCAATGATGTCAATCTGGAGACTAAGGTGCACCTGATACTATCCACTGTCTTTGCAATCACTTTCTATGCATCAGAAATCTGGACAACGAGTAGGGAGGATAGAAGGAGAATTAATGCCTTTGATCCATGGTGTTGGAGAAGAGAATTGAATATACCATGGACTGCTAAGAGAATGAACAAGTTCATCCTGGATAGAGTGAAGCCAGGCTGATCCTTGAAGGCAAGGATTATGAAGCATCATTTGATATACTCTGGACAAGTTGCAAGGAGGGATCAGTCCTTGGAGAGGGACACCATGCTTGGAAGGGTGGAGGGACAGGGCAGGAGAAGAAGACCCTCTATGAGATGGATTGATTCGGTGACTGGGGTCATCAGGATGGGTGTGTCAGAGACAATGAGACTGGCACAGGATAGAGCAGGGTTTAGGGTTGTTGTACATAGGGTCACTATGATTCACAGGCGACCCGACAGCACATAAAAACAACACCACCACCTTAAAAATGAATAACTCCAATTTATTTAACCTTATACAGTTGAAAGTCCCTATTGCAAAACATAGCTGAAAAAGTAAAAAATATAAACAAGACAATTGTATCTGCCTCCTTTCTGTGGCAGAGGGCAGGAATGATGGGAAGAGGCAGGAGGAAGGATACAAAAGGGTTTCATGGGTCTCAGAACTGATGTGAGGATTTATTTTTCACTAGAAAAGCATCAAACCTAGGAGAGGTGACAGATAAAGTGAAGCCAAACTTAAAGGATATGTCATCCTGGCACAGGAGAAAGATGAGTAAGCCAGAAAAGTTAAACATAAATAGAAAGAAATCCAAGTTAATTTCCTTGATGAGCTGAATGGCTTGGATTTGCCAGAAAACATTTAAAGAACCCTAGGCTGAAAGGCAAACCTGTATGAAAGGCACTAGCTGTCTCATAACCTATTACAGCTTGGAAAGAATCCCCTGACTTCTTGTAGGACAAATCAGAAGTGAGAAGTCCCAGATGTTGGCTAGTCCTGAGAATAATCTCGGCTCTGATCAGCAGTTCAGACTGGTTCAAAATGATTAGCAAACAAATTATCAGGACATCCCTTAAGTATTTTTTAACAAAGTGGAGTGCAGAAATGAAATGAAAGGTATTAGATAATCCTCTCAAATCAGTGACAGGCTATCTATGTATTGCTGTGGACTGAATTATGTCCCTCTGAAATATGTCCTAAAAAAACCACACACACACACACACAAGAAAGAATTTATGCCTTTGAATTGTGGTCTTGGGAAAGAATATTGAGAAACAATGGACTATCAAAAGAACAAACAAATCTGTCTTGGAACAAGTATAACTAAAGTTCTCCTGAAAAATAAGAATAGTGAGATTTTTGTCTCACAAACTTTGAGTATTCTATCAGGAGGGCCAATTGACAGAGATGGACACTATGCTTGGACATGCAGGATGTCAGCAAAAAGAGAGCTAGAAATTCAAAAGAAGAGGGTTCATATAGTGGCTTCAAAAGTGGATTTAAACACAGCAGAAATTCTGAGATTGGCATGGGATTGGAAAGAGTTTTATTCTTTTATACATAGGGTGATGTCACTGTGAGTTGGACTTGACTCAACAGCATCAAAACATAATAATCTGTGTCAAAGGATTCTTAATGTAAGTAATTATCCTTTTTGAGATCTGATGTCATTAATCTGTATATTGTAAATCCTGACCTTTATGATATTAAGGAGTCAAGATTAGTGATAATGATGCTGATGAGGGAAGAAGTAATCTATAGGATTGTACCCAGAGTGACTCTCTTTGAGATACAAAAGAAACAAGGTTGCAGAGACCAGAGGGGCATTATTACTACCAAGAAAGAAGAATTGGAGATCCAGTATGGTGCTCTTTTGAGATCCAGAAAAGAAGGATGCTAATGCACAAGGAGATCTCCTAGAAGCTCCAGGCTTGCCTATGCTCTAAAGACCTTTGTCAAGGACCAAGAGAAACCCACCCTTCTGCACTGTAGAAGATGTAGATCAGGATGGCTAGAGGAATCATCAACAACTTGATATTCAGATGACACAAATTTGCTTGAACAAAGTGAAGAACACTTTGAGCACTTACAAAAAAAGATCGAAGACTACAACCTCCAATATAGAGTGCATTTTAACACTAAGAAAACAAAACTCTTCACCCATGAACCGAAAAGGTTACACAATGAAAGAAGATGAAAAGATTAAAGTTTTCAATGTTTGTATCTTATGTGGATCCACTATTAACACCAATAGTGGAGAAAGTCTAGAAATCAGAAGACATGTTGCATTCAGAAAATCCACTCTTAAGTACCTCCCCAAAGTGTTAAAGAGCAAAGATATAAGACTAAAGATTAAGGTGCATTTGGACTAAGCCATGATATTTTCAATTATTTTATATGAATCTAGAAGTTGAACAATGAATAAGATAGACTGAAAAATACTTTGTGCCTTTGAATTGCCTTCCTCTCTTGGTGAAAAAGTGTTAAACATAGTATGAATTTCCTAACAAACAACAATCAAATCTGTCTTGGAGAAAGCACTATCAGAATACTCCTAAGAGGTAAGGATGATGAAATATTATTTCATGTACTTTGGGCATGTTATGAGAAGGCAACAGTCCTTGGAAAAATCCACCATGGTTGAAAAACATTTCAGCAAAGAAAGATTTTCAACAAGATGAATAGACATGATCACTGCAGCAATGGGCTTGAGCATGTAGGTCATGTGGTTGGAACAGGCTAGGGAAGAGTTCTTATCTATTGCTTATAGGGCCACTCTGAATTATAATCAACTGGAAAGCACCTACCAACAAAAAACTGTGAAAGGATACATTTCTGTTTGTTAAAGACATCTACACTGAGCCTTTCTGTTAGAGCATCACTGTTGTTGGATGCCCTCAAGTCACCTCTGACTCATAGTGACCCTATGAACAACAGTCCTGAACCCTGTTCTGCCCTGTGTCATCCTCATTGTCACATTGAGCCCCTTTCTGCAGTCACTGTGTCAATACACTTGGTTGGGATCATCCTCCCTTTCCCTGATCTGCCATCTTTACAAGCATGATATTCCTTTCCAAGGAATAGCCTCTCCTAGTAATGTGTCTAAAGTATGAGTGGCAAAGTTACATCATCTGTCTACACTTTTCCAAAGCTAAATCTGTTTGTTCTTTTGTCAAGTCATGGGATATTCAACTCCCTCATCCAACATTGTAACTCAAAGGCATCAATTTGTTCTGTCATTTTTACTCACTTGGCAGCTCTCAGATGCATAGCAACTGACTGAAAAAACCATGGCCTGAATCAAGCACTCCTCAGTCTTCAAACTGACATCGTCACTCTTAGTATTTTGGAGAGGTACCTGGCAGTGGACTTGTTGAATGCAATACAGCTGGTACCCAAACTAAGCTTGTGTCTCCTTAGGGGAATAGGACACTGAAGTTACCAACCTGAAAGTTCAGGGAGGCATGTCCTTCATTATCACACTGTGAAGCAGCCAGCTTCTTAGTCCGGCCTTGTTTTTTCATTGCCATCACAGTGACTTGTTCTGCAAAACACTGCTACCACAAGATAATGACAACATTGAGTTGAAAGAAATAAGAGTCAAGGAATTGTATCATCTTCCTTGGATGATCATTAATGAATAGAGTTCATAACCCTGGACAAATTGAGATTTTGGCTTCTTAAAATACTGCCTTGGATTGCATCTCAATGCCAGGAAAATGAAGATTCTACCACTGGATTGATAGGCAACATCATGATGGATGGAGAGGAGATTGAAACTGTCAACAGCTTCATCTTGACTGGATCCACAATTAACACCTTGGTACCAGCAGTCAGGAAGTAAGGAGACATATTGTACTAGGAAAATCTGCAATTAGGGATCTCTCCAAATTAAGGAGTAGTGATGTCACTTTGAGGACACAGGTGCATCTGATTAAGGCCATAGTCTTTGCAATCACTAGCTGTGCATCTGAGACATGGACACTGAACACGGATGACAGAAAAAGAACTTACACCTTTGAGCTGTGGTGTCGGAGAAGAGCACTGAACATTCCAAGGATGGCTAAGAGAATGAACAGATATGTCTTGGACAGGGAATAGCTTGCGTGCTCTTTGGAGGCAAAAATGATGAGATTTTGTCTCACATACTTTTGACATATTGCTAGGAGGGTCTATTCCTCGGAGAAGAACTTGAAGCTGTGAAGGTGGATTAATCCAGTGACTGCTGCAATGGGCTCTTGTGTGTCAGAAAGTGTGAGGACAGTGCAGGATAGAATGGGGTTCAGATCTTCTGTTCATAGGGTATTGATGAGTTGTGCTTGACTAGACAGTACCTAACAACAGCAACAACAAAATCCTGTCTAAGAGACAAGCTTGTGGGTCACCCAGAGTTATTGAGAGATACAATTGAACAGAGGAGAACAATGAATTGCTATTCCCAACCCCATACTAAATGTTTCCTATTACCTTACTATCCTTCACAGTAAATCAACTTACTCTCCATTACAATAGATGGCAATAGTGCATTACTTGTCAGCAACATGCTGCAATAATAAGGCTCTTTCAGCCAGCCTCTCAAATACAGATAGTGATGTCTGCAGAGAAACAGAATTGCTTTTTGAAAGAATCTGAGCAACAGCTCCATAATAAGGCCAGATCCAGTATTTCACAGGCTCCATGAATTTTCCTGCATCAAGACAGGAACTATATCGCACAGTGTATGATGAGAATTTGTTAATTTAACTGAAAGATATTTAATAAATTGAAGACCTACTAACTTAGCTACACAAATATAGTGACCAAAATATCTAAAGCCAGAAGAAACAGAAAATTATACATACAGTAGACTCTGAAGCCAGCAAGAATAGCTGGATTCAAATCTTGTCTCTAAATGTGGATGGGTTATTTAACTTCCAATACTTTATATTTGTGATAGAATAACAATAGTACCTTTTTTACAGGTTCTGGACGAGAAAATAATTGTGAGGTTCTTACAAGAGTGCTTCTAATAATACCCGTTCCACATATCTGATTAATGTTATTTATTAAAATTTCATGTCCATTGTTTTAATTTGCTAACATTGTAGGGCCAAATGCTTCATGAAATGCAGGCCACACAGGGAACTCCTTTTCTCTTACCCTTCCCCTCATGACAGCATAGATGTGAATTTGCAGAAAATATTTCAGGAGGACTGAATTTTTAGTTTCCCAAAGGAGGAAATAAAGAGACCAAAGTCAGTTTGTGCCCACTCGGTTGGCATATGACAAAGATTCTGAAGCATCACAGAGGACAGCTGAAAATCACATTGTCAGCTTAAAAAGCATCAAAGCTATCTGAGCTATTGAGCCACCCCAGGGGAGAATCTCCATTCAGCACAGTCAGTGCAGACTCAGGCTTGGTCATGGTAGGACTGGGACTAACTTACCATCCCATATGGCACCTAGCTTATAGTAAGTACTTGAAGAGAAAGAAATTATGACACCAGTAACCCTCATTCACCTACAGAAAGTACTCGGTTAACGACACCTGTCACCATTATTACCATTGAGACACATTCTGATATTACTTTGTGAGGCTGAAAATCTGACAAAGTTCTTGATTTTGTAGCTAATAAGGAGACTATCTTGCAGAGACTATGAATATTAAGGAAGTCCACCGATATTAACAAGCACTCCTATTTCTGTTCTCTGTGGGTGTGTTGCCAGCACTGAAAAAGCACCGTGATGTTCACTTAAAGTTCTTTTTCTTGTGTTTAATTCCCCTTCATTAGCCACAGCCTTCCTTTTACCGTAGTGTAATCTGGATTCACTGACACTCTCAGTTTTCCCCTTAGATGGGTGGTAAATGTGTCTCCTTCTACCTAAAAGGACTCAGTAACCTCTAGAGAGAACATTCAATGAAGAGACCAGTGACTGGCCTGTCCCTTTTCTCTGGATTCATCAAACTTCTCATATTAAGAGTAGGGTCTTAAATAATTCAGCTTCTTAATGACCAAGGGCATAGAGTGTTCTCAGGACAAAGGTTTATAAAAAACAACTTTGCTTTGCATTTTCCCATAGAATTAAAATCCTGTTGTATTTCAGAATATCTCTAGGATAAGAAAGTAGATTAACAATAGAAAGAGGTAGGTTTCTGAAACCTTCAGAATTTGACAAAGGTGAGGTCAAAATTTAACCTTTTCCCCCACTAATGATTCCTTGCTGGTCTCAATATTCTGGTGATGGTGGTTGTTAGGTGGTGTTTCTCTTGTTAGTTGATATGACTTATAGCCACCCTATATTCTGATTAAGGAGCAAATAAAATCCCCATACCTGATTATTCCATTGCAATGAAAAAGTCCAGTGCAATGTCTTCAATCAAGGTAAACACAATGTGCGATGCAAATTAAAAGTACCGGCACTTTTGATGGCATCACTTCTAATGGTTTTGGTATTTGTCTTTTGGTAGTAACTGGCTACTGTCACTACAGTAACATATACAGGCCTTCCTATATATTCTCGTTAGTCTACCAAGAAAGAAAACACTTGGATCAATGGCAAATTATTGATTTGTAGTCCTAAATTTTGAAACCAGCTAGATATTTTAAAACTAGATCCTTTTGGTTTTCATGATTAATACCCTTAAATTACATGAGTCATTCCCATTTAAAAATTGTGCAAGATATAGATGTTGTTGTTGTGTCCCGTCAAGTTGGAACCAACACATAACACATTGTGTTGATGGATTCCAACTGCATGGCTTTGGAATTGCAGCACAGTTTCTTATCACTAGGCCACCAGATATGCCTAGTATTATATGTAGGTATCTCGGGTGGCCTAGTAGTGAGAAGCTGTGCTGCAATCCCAAAGGCACACAGTTCAAATCCACCAGGTGCTCTGAAGGAAAAGGATAAGCAATCTCCTCTTGAGCCTCTGAAAACCCACTGGAGGGTCAGCTATGAGTCAGTTCAAATTCAACAGCCCACAACAACATATTATATATACTCTAAAGGAGACCTCAAAGCCTACAGGCAAGTGTCTTATTGACCTGAAAAATAGTTAGAGGAGTTAATAGTTTGTTTTGTGTTTTTTTTTAGTTAATAGTTTTGCTCACACACAAGAAATTGAAGTCTGTCCTCTCTGGCAGTTTGAATCCACAATGGCTTTCAGAAAGAAAGATGAACAATCTCTTCCCATGTGATTGAAAGCCTTGGAAACCCAGTGAAAGGTCAAGGAGGGTTAGTTCAAGTACAAAAGCACTGAGAGAGAGGAAAGAAAAAGAATATTCTGACTGCATGAGCTGCACTAATGCTTACGCAGGCTGATCCAGAAGTGAGGACTTATTCAGAGCCTCCACACATTAAGCCTCCTGTCAATATTGATCATGATGATGCCGATTCACACTTCACGCCGAGTCTTACCAAACACTTGCAGATATCTGAGCATCTGGAATTTTCTTCTCCATTTAGTTCCTCTTGATCCTCTTTGCTATAATCCCTAAAAAGGAAATAAGCATGTGAATGATGGTCAGGATCAGCAAGAGAGAACATGCATTGTGCTTATATACTTCACTCTAAAGGAGATAAGGATCAAGGGCTGGAGATGAGGCTTCCCAGTCACCTAAGAATAAGGATCACGTGAAGCTTTTGCGTAAAGGAACAGAAAAAGGATGAGGGGCCTCAGCTGAGGGGGAAAGCTGCCCTCTGGGAGCCCATGGGTGGTATGCTTGTCACTGCCTGAAATAAGAAAGATGGCATTTCTATTACTTAAGCAAAGACTTTCTCCCTAATTGGCTTCCAGTAAGAACAGGTTTTTTTAAAGCATTATAGCAAAATGAATGGTTTACAGATATGAAGACACAAAGATAAGGATATAAAGTATGCTCTAACTAATTGTTCTTTTCTTATAATATATAGCATTATGATGTATATTTAATAGTTAAAATAATGGCTAGTTCAGCAACTTTTTGAAGTCAAACTCATTTATACTGTAATGGAAATTATGATCCCTTTCCTTGAAAAATTCTAATAGACACAGAAGATTGGCTGCAATATCTAGAAATATACTCATCACCTCTTACCTACTCACAAAATGCCTTTAAGTATAATGGGAAATAAATACCCACCTTTGTCCTTTCAATTGAAAGGGAGATTTTCATTGCACAGGTCTTGACTTTCATGTTCATTTCTCTATCTTCACTGCCTGAGTAGCTATCTCACAGGGGTGTTCACTTGGAAAAATAAAGACATTAATTAATGTCTAGGCTGAGTTAAGTGTTTTACAAACATTCTCTTGGTTAATCTTCATAGAATCCTTTAAAGAAGAGATAATGATAGAGCAGTAAATATTGTTGTTGTTAGTATGTCCCACATCCTGCCCTGTCCTGAGTCAGTCTCACTGATTCCGACACATTTACATTTCTCCAGTTAGAAATTATAAACCTTTCCCATGACATAGAGTTTAAAATTTAAAAATTCATAATTGGAACACAGGTCTTTCGTTCATAAAGGTAGCATGCATACTTTTGCACCATTCCACATGTATGGGATATAATGAGATAAGACATGGAGATTTTTTTATTACATCAACTGACTGGGAATATATTTTTCAGGTTGCTCAATTCAGAGAGGCATTTTGCTTAAATAGTTAATTTGCCATCAACAGAAACTCCATGCTAGATTAACGGCATCCTCTGTAACTGCCAGAGTGATTTCCTTGCACCTGAAAAGTGGTTCTCACAGGATGGAACCCCTCACATAGAACTAACACCAGTAAACCATAAAAACGTCAACACCTAAGATGGATGGTGCATATGAAGTCCTGCTCTGCTACTCTACTGTACTCACTAGCTTTCACAGGCTAGTACTGAAAGTCCATGTTCATGACCCCCTATGCAACTTTTTATTGTAATAAGAACAAGCTGAATTGTAAGCACTGGATAGAAGCAGCAACTGAACGCAAACTTCTTCATGTATAGTCAGTGCTTTACATCATCTCCCAAATGTGACTTCACTTGACTAAAAAGAAAAGCTTTTTTCCTCTCTGTGTCTCAATTAGTATCTCCAAGCATGTCATCTCAACACTAATGAACACTGTAGGATATTTTCTTCATGAGTTCAAAGAGATGTTAAGTTCAATAAGTCAATATCGTGAAGACCATTAATTCTTCTGTTTTTGAATCCTCAGAGCCAAGCTTTGCTTGGCTTCATAGTTAACGCTTTTGGCACTAGCAGCCAGGTAATTAAAAAAAACGTATTGTGATTGCAAAGTCTGCTGTTAGGGATCTCTCCAAAGTACTGAAGAGCAATGCTGTCACTCTGGAGACTAAGGTGCACCTGATACAGGCTATGGTCTTAGCAATCACTTGTTATGAGTCAGAGAATTGGACTAGGGAGGATAGAAGAATTGATGCCTTTGAGCTGTGGTGCTGGAGAAAGTATTGAGAATACCATGGACTGCTAGGAAAACAAACAGGTTTATCCTGGAGAAGGTAAAACTGGACTGCTCTTTGGAGGCAGAGAGTCTGAGGCTTCATCTGACATACTTTGGACATGTTGCAAGGAGGAACCAGTCATTGGAGAGGAACATCCTGCTTGGGAGGGTAGAGGGAAAGTGCAGAAAGTGGATTAATTCAGTGACTGGGGTAATTGAGGTGGGTGTGTCGGAGACAGTGAGATTGGCATAGGACAGAGCAGGGTTTAGAGATGTTATACATAGGGTCACTGTGAGTTGCAAGCAACTTGACAGCACATAACAACAATAACAACAGAGATAGTCTTCAACCCAAATCTCCTTCTCAGGATTGTTTTACCAGACCATCTATTTATTTCTGCTACCAAAGCTATTTTCCTGACATGAGGTATGTAGATTTCTTTAGTAGCATTTTTGGTTTTTATGTAAACTTGCATCTCATGATTGAATTACAAGGAAACCTGTCAGTAAAAATATCTAAAACATTTAGATGCTAATGAATGATTTGAACCCACCAGTTGTTAATAGAAAAGAAAGGTGGGGAATCCTGCCTTTTCTAGCCATGGAAACCTTAAGGAGAAGTTCTATACTGTTCTAGAAGTTTGGAGGGGGTTGAAATCAATTAATTGAAGTTTAGATCATGCAATATATCTTATATATACCTCCATCATGTTTTACTAAAAGCATAGTTCATTTCACATACTTCAAACACGTGAGCATGCTGTTAGGAGAAGCTACACTTTGGAGAGAGACATCATGCTTGGAAAAGAGTGGAAAAACGGTGGAAGAAATAGAAGAAGACCCTAAGGCAGATGGACTGATACAGCGACAGTCCCAATGGGCTCCATCCTGTTAGGAAGTTTGAGGATAGCACAGGATAGGACAGGCTTCAGATCTGTTCTTGAAAGAGTCACTATGGGTTATACTTGACTTGATGGCATCTAAAAACTAACAATAATGTCAACTAATATTAATTTTGTTAAAGCAATGCCAGGTTTTTAACAAGGCTTATTCTTTAATCCTCATATCAGCTTTATAAGGAATATAGTATTATTATCCCCATTGTGTAGCTGGGAAAATTGAATCGAAGACAGAGAAGAAGATGTGGTAAAATCAGGGTTGTAACCTAAGTGTGCCCAGACTCTAGTCTTTATTTGAAACAACCATGTTCAGCTGACACATTGATATATAATAACTTAGTCATCATAACGTCATCCTTCCACTTACTTTCTTGTTTTCTCTTCTTTACGTTGTAGTAGTATTTGTGTTAAAGATTAAGAGTGACATTAACGCAATAATTTCTTGCAAAATATTTAAGACTAGTATGCATGTAAAAGAAAGAGAGAGAGAAAGTAGGCATATAAAATATTTTCTAAATTCTTTCTATTCATTTCTTTCTACACATGTTATATGTTACTCACAATATCACAATCCTACTTTCTTCTATAAAGGCTCTATAGATTTTTTTTCTATTCAAAAACCTTTATTTTAAACTACTCAGTGCTGTGCAAAATGGTGTTTAAGACGTTTTCAAGGCCACCTTGGGTAACTTCCTATAATGCTTGAATACGAAATATTTTCCCCTAAACCCACAATTTTCCATATAGTCAAGCTGCTAAATTGCCTCTCTAAATGGCAAAAATTACTCTGTTGATTTGATTTTCTTTGTTTTCTTAAGCATGTATAAGATATTATGGATTTCTTTTTAATACTGACACTATTGCGACATCTCTCTCCTCACACAACTGTAGGCAATTTCCAACAATAAGTACTTTGAAAAAATATGACTATAAAAGAATGGGAAATATTAAGTGCTTCAGTACTTAAAACTCATATCCTTAGCCCTCTTAAAGAGTTTTCTAGTCTAAAAAAAAGGTCAGCAACAAAGAAACAATCACAATAGCCAATAATCTTCATCACTGTCTCCTTCCTATACTGGTTGTCCGGTGGCTATTGGAAGACTGCCCTAAATACCTGATACTGTTTTTAAAACTTGATAATATCTTGACGCAACTGTGTTAATTAAACTATGTGTTAATAAATCAGTATATAAAGACACAGGCTTTTGCGTTGTGAAAATTTGTCAAAGCTGTGGCATTCATTTGAGCAAC
This sequence comes from Elephantulus edwardii, assembly GCF_000299155.1. NCBI lineage: Eukaryota > Metazoa > Chordata > Mammalia > Macroscelidea > Macroscelididae > Elephantulus > Elephantulus edwardii. The sequence goes on along the minus strand of NW_006399937.1, from coordinate 4,725,145 downwards.
AAAGTTTCTCTTTCCTGCACGTCAGGGTTACTTAAAATTATAAGAGGACAGTAGGTAAAGAATGATTAGAGTTCCTTCCTTGAACTATTGTCATAACACAACTAAATCAAGGAATTATCAAGTAGAGATACTTTCTCTCAGTTACAGATCATGTATTCTAAGGATTTCTACTACATCATTAAATAAGTGAATCTAAGGACTCAGTAGCGGTGAATTTTATTGGTACTTGTAACAAAACAAACACACACACACACACACACACACACACACACACACAATCTAGTCATATACTTAACAGAACGAAACATCTCATAACCTTTTCCAATTTTTAAAAAAATAATTTTAATCAAAGTTTACAAAGACTTAGGGTTTCCAGTCATTCATTGTTGCACTTTTCTCCCTCCCCACCTGCCCAGCCCACCTCCACCCTCCACCATTTTCCACTTTTGTAAGGACTTTCTTTAAGGAATTTAGTCAGTTTTCAATGTCTATTCAGCTTTGTTTGAAAATATTAGGCTGTTGTGGATAGGGTCGCTATGAGTCGCAAACGACTCAACAGCACATAGCAACAACAACAATCAATATCTTAATGACATGTTCAAATTACAATGAACTAGAAAATAATTTGGGGTTTTTGTGGCAGCAAATAATTTGCTGATGTACAATTTTCAGATGTTCACTTGCAGATGGACAAAGATGAGATATGTTGTTGTGGTTGTTGTTGTTGTTATGTGCCGTCGAGTTGGTGGCGACTCATAGCGACCCTATGCATAACAGCCCTAAACTCTGCTCTATGTTGTTCTTGTTGTTATGTGCCATCCAGTCGCTTGCGACTCATGGCGACCCTATGTACAACAGCCCTAAACTGCTCTGTTCTGTGCTAATCGCACTGCCTCTGACACTCCCATCCCAATTACCCCAGTCACTGAATTAATCCACCTCATAGGGGGCCTCCCCCTCCTGCACTGTCCCTCCACCCTCCCAAGCATGATGTCCCTCTCTAAGGACCGGTCTCTCCTTGCTACATGTCCAAGTATGTCAGACAGAGCCTCAGAATCCTTGCCTCCAAGGAGCCGCCTGGTTTAACCCTCTCCAGGATGAATCTGTTTGTTTTCCTAGCAGTCCATGGTATTCTCAATACTCTTCTCCAGCACCTCAGCTCAAAGGCATCAATTCTCCTATCCTCCTTGGTCATTGTCCAACTCTCTGATGCATAACAAGTGATTGAGAAGACCATGGCCTGTATCAGATGCACTTTAGTCTCCAGAGAGACACCACTGCTCTTCAGTACTTTGGAGAGGTCCCTAACAGCAGACTTTCCTATGGGAATGCGCCTTTTAATTTCCTGATAATGAAAGACAATAACAATGTGGGGCGGGGAGGCAAAAGAAAAAGGTACTGGACTTAGTCCAATGAATGTTGGAGTAGTTGAAAGGAACTGAGTCAGTTGGTCATTGTCATGAATCAACTCCTATCTGACCTTTGAGCAGATTTTCAGAGGATATAAATTACATGCATGCAGATTGTTTGTACATTTGAATTACTGATTTTGGTGAGCAGCAGAACTCTTACCATGTAGGCCACCAGCGCTCCCTTGTCACAAGAAAAGTCCCCTTTAATGTGGGGACTATATGCATGTTGTTTATTCAGCTGGTTTATGATAAAGACATATCTTGTCTTTTTTTCTGTACAAACTAATTTTTCATTGCCCAAAAGCTAAAGGCTTCATCACATTCTAAATGTGTAGGGAAATATCATTTAAAGCAAAATTTAGTCTCTTTCTAGGAAACCTCTCCATATAAACAGGAGAAAAACCAAAAGTTTTATTATTTAATAAGTTTTAAAATAGGCTGCAATGGATCACAGGCGATTTGATTAAGAGATTGCAAAAAACCCAGAAAGAAATCTTACCTTTTATTTTGTTAAGCGGATACCATTCATTACATTTATGTTTTCAAGACAAAATTGTTAATTTTGTAGCGTCTCTGTGGCAGGATACCTGAAGTTACACTAATCTCCTTCCAGAAAATTGGAACATAAAGCCATAATCTCCCTTGATGGTTGTATTTCAAAAGCGATGACTCCTAAGACCTTGCGGAAACATCTTTGATATAAATACCTTTCATAGAGAAACAATTTACTGTCCAAAATTTTCTAAAATTTTTTTGGTAAAAATTTACAAAGTCTATTATTTCTTTTTTAATTCGTATTTGTCTTTACACATGTTATTTGTATTATTGAATCAAACTTTGTTTGCATCTGTAAATGACAACAAAGATCACTTAAAATATTTTGCACACACATTCAATCTATGAATTTAAAGCCATGGTCACTAGAAAAATAGGACTTAACTTATACTCAAGGAGATTAAGTTCATGAAAATGCAAATAACTAAAATATACTTTTGAAATAAATGAGTTCTTCTGATCCAAAATGTCTTATATACATTTTCTATGCCTGAAATAAATATGTTGGGGAAAATTAGAGTAATTAACTGGATAATGAATTTAATATTGATAGGTAGAAATTTTATGTTTTTAATAATAATTATGCAGATGGTTATAATGGTAGAAATAACTTCTTTGTTGAAGGGGCCCTAGTAAGGTGGGATATAGCATACTGGCCTGCTAATCAAAAGTTTAGTAATTCGAATCCACTAGCCACTCCACAGGAGACAGTTGGGAAGTGTTCCTTCTTAAAAATGTCAGAGAGCAGTGGGATTTTTTAGTCTTGTCAAGCAGGTATTGCTGAGCAAGACCTGGTTTGGGAGAAAAATGTGTTTGGTTGAAGCTGCAGTTCTAAAACTGCACAGGCTTTATATGTAGCATTTCAGCAAAGCCAGGGGAGCATTTTAGATGTTCCCACAATTCTTTAAACTGTTTTTCTTATCAATCCAATTGTTATCCCTAAGGTTTCTCAACTTATTCTTCTCACTTTTTAGTTTCCATTTGCTAAGCATGAGAGATTTCATTGGTATTTCCCCCCCAATCATCTCCTTAATCTTCTAGCAAATCTCAAGCAGACTTTATATTTTACTATATTAACCTATTGTCTATCTGTGCCTCATTGACTATGCAAAAGCATTTGACTGTGTAGATCACAAAAAAATTGTGTCTAACCTTGAGAAGAATAAGAATTCCAGAACACTTGATCATACTTATGTGAAAACTATATTAGGACCAGGAAATAGTCCTCAGAACAGAGCAGGGAAACACTGCATGGTTCAAAATTCGGAAAGGAGTGTGTCAGGCATATGTCCTGTCCCCATACTTTTTCAATTTGTATGCAGAACAGATCATTAAGTAGGTTGAATTTTTGAGGAGGAGGAGTGTAGTATCAGAATTGGAGGAGGACACATCAAAAACCTGGATTATGCAGATTGCTTGTCGAAACTAAAGCGGACCCATTCTATATTAATGGGTAATTCTAATCCTTTCTACAGAAGCACTTGCTGAAGAATGTTAAAGACTAAAGTCTTCAATGTGGATTGAAGCTCAACATCAAGAAAACAAAGATTCTCACCATTGGGCCAACTAACTACACTATGATAGATAGAGAAGAGATTGAGATTGTTAACAATTTCAGCTTGCTCAGCTCCACAATTAACACTCTTGGTACCAGCAGTCAAAAAAATCAAAAGATTAATTGCATTGGAAAAATCTGCAGTCAGGGACCTCTCTAAAGTGGTAAAAAGCAATGATGTCAGTCAAGAGACTAAGGCACAACCGATGCAGGCCATGGTCTTCACAGTTATTTACTATGCATCAGAGAGCTGGACAATGACTAAAGATGACAGAATAAAAACTGATGTCTTTGATTTGTGGTGCTGAAGAACATTGAACATTCAATGGGCCACTAGAAGAACAAATAGATCTGTACTGATGTGGGTGAAACAAGTTTCTCATTAAAGACAATGATTTTGAAGTTCTGTCTCACATAATTTGGGCACATGCATGGCTAGGAAGGACAAATCCTTGGAGAAGTACATCATACTTGGAAGGCTTAAGGGATAGTTCAGGAAAGGAAGACTCTGGATGAAATTGATTGACACGGTAACTGGGGCAACGGCATTAGGTGTGTCAGAGTCAGTGAGATTGGCTTATAATAGAGTAGGGTGCAGAGCTACCGTACAAAGGGTTGCTGTGAGTTGTGAGCAACTCAGTGGCAAACAACAACAACAACATTCACATTAACGGGTAATTCTAATCCTTTCTGCATTTGTTCTGTCACCTCCATGTTGTTAACTTTCAAGGATTAACTCTTTCCTGAAATATTGAGACATTTCAGTTCTATTAGAATCAACTTCTAATATTCTTTAATCTTCACTTCACAACAAATGAAAAATGCTTTTTATCGGCTATATATTCTGTGTATGCTTGTAACATATTTGATGTTTAGTCTACCACTGAAAGCTTCAGATATAATCTATGAGATCAAGGGCTGGACAATGAGAGATAGATGTTCAGAGGGATGTGTAGGAGTGAATGGGGATGCTGGTGGTTGGTGGAGCAGGGAAATAAGTGGGTCCAGATACTTGTGCCAAGGGCAGGGAAAACACTAAAAATAATGATTAATTCCACAATTAGGGAAACACCTTTCGGTTTTTTCTGTAAAATGCTTGTCTGTCAGATACTTCTTTAAATCTGAGAATTCAGATTGAGACAAACTAGGAACAAGGATTGGCCATCCACTTCTGAAGCAGCAGGCCTCTATGTGCAACAGAACACACATAGACTAACAGGGCAGCTGAGGTTGAGCTTTCAAGTATGGAAATACAAATGAAGAGGAACAGTTGTAAGCAGACACTAGTGATTGGAACATGAAATGTGAGAACCATGAATGTAGGAAAATTAGATATTGTTAATGAAGAAATGGAACACATAAATATTGACATAATAGATATTGGCAAGATGAGATGGACTGGCATGGGGCATTTTGAGTCAGACAATAATATATTACTCAGGAGATGAAAAGGTGAGGAAAAATAGGATGGGTTTCATAGTTAAAAAAGTCATTTCTAGATCCATCTTGAAATACAATACTGTGACAGGATAATATCTATATGCATACAAGGAATTCCAGTCAATACCACCATCATTCAGATATAAGCACGAACAACCAGAACCAAAGAAGAGAAAATAGAAGATTTCTACCAACTTTTACAGTCAGAGATCGATCAAACATGCAATTAAGATGCATTAATAATAAAGGGTAACTGGAATGCAAAAGTTGGGAATAGAAGGATCCGTAGTTGGAAAACATAGTCCTTTGAAGCTGGAGACAGAGTGATTGAATTTTGCACAATCAATGACTTATTCATTGTAAATAAGTTTAATAAGAAACATAAACGCAGGTTATACACATGGATTTCACTTGATGGTCTGCATAGGAATCAGATCCATTACGTCTGTGGAAAGAACCGCTGGAGAAGCTCAACGTCAGCTGTGAAAACTAGGTCAGATTGTGGAACAGGCCATGAATTATTCATATGCAAGTTCAAGCTGTTGCTGAGGAAAATTAACTCTAATCAATCCACAGGAACCAAAATATGACCTTGAGGCTATCCTACTTGAATTTCAGAACCATCTCAGGAACAGGTTTGAGGCCTTGAATACTAATGAGCGAAGACCATATGACTTGTGGGAGGATGTCAAAGTTATCATCCAGGAAGAGTGCAAACGGTCATTACAAAGACAGAAGAGGAAGAGAAGAGCAAAATGGATGTCAGAAGAAACTCGGAATATTGTACTGGAGTGCAGAGCAGCCAAAGCAGAAGGAAGAATTCAAGATATTAAGGAGCTGAACAGAAGATTTTGAAAGGCAGCGCGGGAAGATAAAGCAAAATATTACAATGAAATGTGCAAGGAGTTGGAGTCAGAAAATCAAAAGCACCAAACTCGCTCAGCATTTCTTAAGTTCAAGGAACAAAAGAACAAATTCAAACCTCAAGTTGCTATAATCAAGGATGCTTTAGATAGAATACTAAATGATCCAGGAAGTATTAAGAGAAGATGGAAATAATATACGGAGTCACTTTATTGAAAGGAATTGGCAGACACAGAAGAATTTCATGAAACAACATATGAGCAAGAGCCTATGGTGATGAAAGAAGAAGTTCAAGCTGCTTTGGAGGAATGGGCAAAAACGTAAGGCCCCAGGAATAGATGGCAGATTAATTGACTTATTTCAACTAACAGATGTTGCCCTGGATGTGCTCACCGTGTTGTGCCAAGAAATCTGGAGAACAATCACTTGGCCAACTGACTGGAAGAGATCTATATTTGTTCCTATTCCACAGAAAGGTGGCCCCATAGAATGTGGAAATTATAGAACAATATCATTGATTTCACATGCAAGCAAGATTGTGCTGAAGATTATGCAAAAACGACTGGAAAAGCACATCAGTAGAGAACTGCCAGAAGTCCAGGCTGGGTTTAGAAGGGGTTGTGGTACTAGGGATATTGTAGCTAATGTTGGATGGATTTTAGCTGAAAGCAAGGAATACCAGAGGAATGTATCTCTGTTTCGTTGATTATGAAAAGGTGTTTGTGTGGATCATAACAAACTGTAGCTGACTCTGGAAAGAGTGAGAATCCCAGAACACTTGATCATGCTAACATGAAACCTGTACTTGAACCAGTAAGCAGTAGTCAGAAAAGAACAAGGAAACACTACACGGTTCAAAATTGAGAAGGGTGTACCCCAGGGATGTGTCCTATCACCATACTTTGTCAACCTATATGTAGAACAGATTATCCGGGAGACTGGGCTCTATGAGGAGAAATGTGGCATCAAGATTGGTGGAAGATACATCAACAATATGCATTATGCAGATGACACAACTCTGCTTGATGAAACTGAGGAGAACCTGAAGCTTGCTGCAAAGGGTCAATGACTGCTGACTTCAATATGGATTAAGGCTCAATATAAAAAAGACAAAGATTTTCACCATTGGGCCAACTGACAGCATCAAGATGGATGGTAAAGAGATTGAGATTGTTCACAGCTTTAGTTTGCTTGGCTCCACAGTCAACACTCTTGGCAACATCAGCCAGGAAATTTGAAGATGTATTATGATGGGAAAGTATACTGTTAGGGACCTTTCAAAAGTACTGAAGAGCAATGGTGTCACTCTGGAGACTAAGGTGCATCTGATACAGGCCATGGTCTTTGCAATCACTTGCTATGCTTCAGAGAATTACACAATGAGTAGGGAGAATTGATGCCTTTGAACTTTGGTTATGGAGAAGAGTATTGAGTGTACCATGGACTGCTAAGAAAACAAGTCCATCCTGGAGAGGCTTAAACCAGGCTGATCCTAGGAGGCAAGGAGTCTGAGGCTTCATTTGACATACTCTGGACATGTTTTAAGGAGGGACTAGTCCTTGGAGAGGGACATCATGCTTGGGAGGGTGGAGGGACAGTGCAGGAGGGGAAGACGCTCTATGAGGTGAATTGATTCAGTGACTGGGGAAATCATGGTGGGTGTGTCGGGGACACTGAGATTGGCACAGGATAGAGCAGGTTTTAAGGCTATTGTACATAGGATCGATATGAGACACAAGCAACTCGACAGCACCTAAACACAAAACAAGTTCTCCACTGACATTTTGGCTTTATTTAAGTAGTGCTAAGGTCTTTTTCACTTTCAAAGATAATTTAAAAACTAGTAACTAAGCAAAACCTATTCTTGAATCTATTAGTATGAGTTTAAACAGGATTGTGACTCTTTCCTATACAAAACCATAGAAAGAAACAAGATAAAGGGGTGTAATCACACACATAGGCAGGTATATCCATTGAAATGAAGCAGGGAGATAGAAAACTTGCCAAATTCAGGGTAAAGCTGAAGGGAAGTGGCAAGGGATTTGGTGTCAAGTGCAGCAGTGAACAATGCATGAAATGGTTAGAGATATCAGCAAAGATACTTTGGAAATGACTGCCAAAAATACACTTCTTGATCTGAAGTACTTATTATTAGGTACAGTAATGGTCTCTGTTGTGCCCTCCAGAAACATATGTATATTCAGAATATCAGAGTGGGACCTTGTTAGGAATATGAATATTTAGAGATGAAATTAAGGTAAGATTTTAGAGGAGAAATCAACCTGGATTAGTCCCATCACATTGTCATTGAGTGATTCTGACTCATAGCGACTCTATAGGATAGAGTAGTAATTTCCTGGCTGGCTGTCACATCTTTTTCCCTCAGAGAAGTTGAAAACTTAGACCACTGACCTTACAATTTACTGTGAATACTTACACCTACCACCAGAAGCTCTTTCCTAATTAAAGTTATTCCTATATCTAATAGTGGAATATCTAATTAGACAAAAATGGAACAGACCCACTTTGATCATGAAGAAAATCATGAGATGATGAAGACAGATATTGGAGAAATTTGTATGTAAGCAAGGAAGTTCAAGGATTTCTGGAAATACCCGAAGTAAGAAAAAGGGCATAGAGCGAACGCAAGAGAAACAAATCTTATCAATAAAATATTTTCAGACTTCAGATCTCCTGGACTTTGGCAAATATCATTCTTTTGTTTGACCATTGAGCTTGTGGTGAGGTACTGTCGCAGTCCCAGAATACAAACACAGATGTAAATTATAAGTCTAAATTCTGGAATATTAACTGCTAAAAAGAAATCTGGACTTGCCCAAAAATTCAGTGAAGAGAGATGACAAGGGAAACTGAGAGTGGCTGTGAAAGATAAGCGAAATCCTTTTTAATTTTTTTTTATTTCTCTCTTAGAAATCTGCTGAAGCAGTGACATCTGAGTTCAGAGCTGATAACAGAAATTTCAAGAACCAAATTAGTTTTGAAAAAATTAGCCTTGGCCATGAACAGAATCACTGTATTGGAATAAACACTGTGTTTCCTTGATAGAAGTTAGAACTCTTTGAGTTGTCAAACCTTTTCTTGTCTATACCATCAGTTCCATTCACATGAAAATTTCTCACAAATAGCTGATTCAAAACCAGAATGATTTAGACAAGTATACATAAGCAGTAAAATCCTCCAATAAAATAATCACCAAAAAAAGAGGGGGAAAAACATGAAGTTGTAGCCTTTTCAGTTATTTTCTATGCATCTGAGGGTTGAACAATGAATAAGGATAAAAACAGCATAGATGCTTTGGGGTTGTGGTATTGGAAAAGAGGACTGACTATCCACATTTTGTCAAAAGAACAAACACTTCTTTTTTCGAGAAAATGCAGCCAACGTGATACTTAGAGGCAGGGATGGTGAGATTTCTTCTGATTTACTTTGAACATGATTTCAGGCAAGGCCAATCCTTGGGAAATGACTTCATGCTGGGAATGGTGGGGAGTCAGAATAAAAGATGAAGACTCTAAACAAGATAGATTGGCAGAGTGATTTAACAATTGGCTCAAGCATATCAGAGATTGCAAGTGTGTTGCTGGGTTAGAGCAAGGTTTAAATCTGTTGTTGATAGAGTTGCTAGGTAGGGGTCATAGATGATTTGATGGCACCTAACAACTCACCATTAGAATGAATTATAAGTAATTACTATAAAAAGAAAGAACACACAAAGTTCCAAAAGAAGAACTCAGGGTGAAAATGACCATACAAGTGACAAAAGGCAGAAGAACAGACAAAACTCGGGAAGATATTAAGAGAAAGACAGCAGAATTATAGAACTGGTGATAAGCAGAATGAGTGTACACACACAAACACGCGTGCACGCAAACACAAACACATGTGCACACAAACTACTAAGGTAATTTGTGACCAAAGGAGAAGACAAAACATACAGAATGTGGGCAGGGGAGGGGAAAAGAAGACAGAAAATGGGAAAAAAAGGTAAGTGATACTCAGTAAAGAGCAAGTTACTAATAATATACATATTTTTCAAAAACAACAAAACTATCAATGCCACTAATTATCTCAGATACAATTTGAGAAACTTTTCTGAAATAAGAGAAACTTTAAACGTTTACTTTTCCGAAGAAAAATTGGTTGAACAGTTCCTTATGAGATGTAATGGTAATACTTAAAGATTACCAAAACATCCTCTAGATATATAACAAAAATAGGAAGTCATCTCTAAGAGAACAGGACATGCAAATAAAGCTGTTTGTTTGATTTTTAGTATGAATTGGAAACAATTTGATAGACTGACAACATGGGATGTATGCCTAGTTTTGTATGTGCACACAAACACAAAATCAATCTGACATAGACTTCCCTACCAGTTCCAAATCTAAGTCTAGAAAACAGTGAAAATATTAAAGAATTTTATATCTAGCCAAGCTATCCTTTAAGATATGTTGTTGTTGTTTTTGTTAAGTGTTCAACAACAGTGAAAATATTAAAGAATTTTACATCTAGCCAAGCTATCCTTTAAGCATATAAAATACAAAAAGTCACATGAGAAAACTGCAGTCTGCAATAAAAAAACATTTAAAAAATCTGTTTTGTACTAAATTTTTTAATAAGGTTGAGATAATAAAATACTACAAAAATAAAATACAACAAAATGTAGAGATAATAAAATACTTTATGAACACAAATTTGTTTAATAACACAGTAGAAATTAAAAATATAGCAAAATGGGAAGTGGAAGAGAATAAGCCTAATGAAGAATATAACAGAGGAAAAACAAACTTTCTAAGCCCTCATTTTAAGCACTGTTGTAGTTATTAGGTGTCGTCGAGTCACCTGTGACTCATAGCGACCCTGTGTACAACAGCCCTAAGCCCTGCTCTATCCTGTGCCAATCACACTGCCCCCATTACCCACATCTACCCCCATTACCCCAGTCAATTAATCCATCTCCTGCGCTATACCTACACTCTTCCAAACATGACGTCCCTCTCCAAGGATTGGTCGGTCCCTCCTTGCAACATGTCCAAAGTATTTCAGAAGAAGCTTCAGAATCCTTGACTCCAAGGAGCAGGGTGGTTTAACCCATACTAGGATGAATCTGTTCATTTTCTTAGCATTCCATTGTATATTCAATACTCTACTCCAACACCACAGCTCAAAGGCACAAATTCTCTTTCTATCCGCCATAATCATTGTCCAACTCTGACACATAGCAAGTGACTGCAAAGATCATGGCCTGTGTCAAGCACACCTTAGTCTCCAGAGTGACACCATCATTCCTCAGTACTTTGGAGAGATCCCTAAGAGCAGACTTTCCCATTGCAATACTTTTTTTTTTATTTCCTGGCTACTGGTGCCAAGAGTGTTGACTGTGGAGCCAAGCACACTAAAGCTCAAAAAATCTCAATCTTTTCAACATCCATCCTGATGCTGCCAATTGGCCCAGTGGTGAGAATCTTTGATTTCTTGATATTGAGCATCAATCCATATTGAAGGCTACAGTCCTTGATCTGCAGCAAGTGTTTCAGGTCCTTCTCTGTTTCAGCAAGCAGGTTTAAGCACTAGAGAGTCAAAATGTAGCACTCAAATGAAAAAATAAAATAGCAAAAATATAAGTATATTTAAGACAAAAACATATAAACTAATGAAAAATAACATTAAGGAAATTTAGGAGATGAAAAGGGAAGGAAGATGGTGGAAGAAAAGAAAATTTGATAATCTTTCATAATAAGAAATTTGGTAAGAACTTGCTTGGATTTATGAAGTTGTTCCTTCAGAACAATTTCAAGCCTAGAGTACACTTGTGTTCACAAGGCTGTGCCAAGAAATCTAGAGGACAACTACCTGGCCCAGTGGCTGGATGAAATTCATATTTATTTGCATTTCCAAAAAAAAACAGTGGCCTGACAGAGTGTGGAAGTTATCAGACAATAACACCAATATCACATACAAGCAGAATCTTGCTAATGGTCATGTAAAAATGTCTAAAACAGTACATTGACAGAGAACTGCCAATATGCTAGCACAATCTGAAATAGACAATGGCACTAGGAATGTTATTACTAATGTAAAATCGATTTTGACTAAAACAGAGAGTACCAGAATGATGCCTATGTTTTATCAACAATGCAAAGGCATTTGACTGTGTAGATCACAAATTAGGGTTAACATTGAAAACAATGAGAATTCCAGAACGTATATTTGGCTCATGAGAAACCTATACGTAGACTAGGAAGCTGCTGTATGAGCAGAGCAAGGGAATACTGCATGTTTCAAAATAAAATAAAAGAAGTGAAACAGAAATACATCTTTTCTCCATACCTTTCCAAACTATATGCTGAAGACTTCATTCAGGAGGTGACACTTTATGGAAAAGGATGCAGCACAGGCTTGAAGGAAGATTCATCCACAAACACCTGTATTATGCAGATGACACAAACTTGCTCATCAACACTGAAGAGGACTTGAAGTATAATTTGTTGCAAAGACTACAACCTTTTTTATAGATTCCACTTCAATATCAAGGAAATAAAGATCCTCATTCTTGGGCCAAGAGGCAGTGTCATGATAGATGGAAAAAAAGATTAATGTTGTTAATGATTTCATTTTGCTCAGATCCACAATAAACCCTCTTGGCACCAGCAGTAAGGAAATCAAAAGACAGGTTGCATTGGGACAATCTGCTGTCAAGGACCTCTGCAGAGTGCAAAAGAACAACAATGGCAACCTAGAGACTAAGATGCATCTGACTCAGACCATAGTCTTCTCAATTATTCACTGTGTATTTAAAAGCTGGGACAATTAATAAATATGACAGAAGAATCAATGTCTTTGAGTTATGATATTGGAAAAGAATATTGAACATACCAAGGATTGCCAAGAGAACAAGCAGGTATTTCCTAGAGAAGGTGAAACCAGGTTTCTCCTTGGAGGCAAGGATTTTGAAGCTCTGTGTCACATACTTTGGGCATGTTATCAGGAAGGACTAGTTTTTGGAGAAGGATAACATGCCTGGAATGGTAAAGGGTCAAGTGCAGAAGATGAAGACCCTGAATGAGATGGATTGACAGTGACTGATATCACAGTTGTGTGAAAGATGTTGAGGTTGGTTCAGGATGGGACAAGGTTCAGAGCTGCTCTTCATAGGGTTGCTTTGAGTCATAATCAACTAGAGGGTACATAACAACAAAAGTGGTCTAGTTATTAGGGACTTGTGCTGCTAACACAAAGGTGGTACGTTTGTTGGCTTGAATCCACAGTGGCTGTATGAGGCAAAGATTGGAAATCTTCACCTCTGAGATTTACAGTGTTAGACCAGTCAGGTTTGAGTCAGATACAATTTGAGAGCAATGAATGAGTGATTAAATGAGTAACTAAAAATTATAATGACAATCATGTATAAAACATTTTAAATTATCATGAGATATTAAATACATTTTTAAAAAAGGAAACAGAAACACAGTGGGTGACATATTAATAATTTCCTTTATCTACCCAGAGAAAATTAGAGCTTGAATGAGAGGAAGCCCCTGTGCTCAATTTTTAAATCTTATTTTGACTAATAAAGACATATTTCTATTATGTATATTAAAAATAATAAAATTAAGTACTTGAAGATAAAATAAATAGCGTTTTGTTGGAAAAACAAATTGACCAGCAGGCTGCCCTCTGTTTTTGTTCCATTTTTATACTACCATACTACTTCTTTTTTATGAACCCAAACTTCTGAAAAAAGTAATAAATTTTATTTTCATGAAAGTGTGAGTAAATTAAATCAACTTTTTTCCATTTCTTGCCATCTTCTTCCTGTTACATAAATATCTGGAACTGATCTTTCAAGGTCACCAATGATCTCATGTGGACAAAGCTATAAAAATAATCATCATTAATATGCCGTCTGTTACTTAAGAGCTATATATATAAAATACTGAAGCTAAATTAAATATTAGGGAGTTAAAATAGTATTTGAGAGTTGTGAGGAAAGTGAGTATGTAAAGGACAGCAGAAATGAATCTTTTTCAGTAAGTAATATTAATTGCTTAACTTATTTGTTTCTTATATATGGTTTAATTACTTATAATTAATCTATTTCTTACATCTCCTTTTGTTGTTGTTGTTATGTGCCGTCGAGTCGCCTGCGACTCATAGCGACCCTATGTACAACAGCCCTAAACTCCACTCTGTCCTGTGCCAATCGCACTG
>NW_006399937.1:4695912-4710842 GCF_000299155.1 Elephantulus edwardii | reverse complement strand
CAGTTCTCCTTCTATCCTCCTTGGTCATTGTCCAACTCTCTGATGCATAACAGGTGATTGCGAAGACCATGGCCTGTATCAGACGCACCTTAGTCTCCAGGGAGACACCACTGCTCTTCAGCACTTTGGAGAGGTCCCTAACAGCAGACTTTCCCATGGCAATGCGCCTTTTAATTTCCTGACTAGGGGAGCTCTGGTGGCCTAGTGGCAAGGAGCTGCAACTACAATCCCAGAGGCACACGGTTCGAATCTACCAGATGCTCTGCCGAGAACAGGAGGGACAATCTCCTCCTGTACTAGTCAGATCTGATTTGACGGTTCACACACAAAAAAAATAAAAAAAAAATCTCCTTTTAGGTATATAAAATATTCTTTAAAGCAATATTTTTTTTCATTTTTAAATTTACATATTCACAGGATTATGACTGCTTGCCTTCACTCTTATATCAACTTGCTGTGATCATGCCAGTGGTGTTTCAAACATCAGCAGGTTCACTCACGGCAAACAGGTTTCAGCAAAACTTTTAGACTGAAAGAGTGGGAAGTATGGGGACCTGGAGCAAAAGCCCAAAGAACACCTTTTGCCTCTGAATAGACCATGGCTTGTTTTGGTCAGCAGAAGAGAGAAACAACTAGAAAAGATATTATGTTTGGAGACTAGAAAGGCCAGAGAGGGAATGGGAAATCCTCAGAGAGAAGGATTGTCGCAAAAAAGCCCCAAAGATTGGGGTGCTCTGGTGGCCTAGTGGCAAGAAGCTGCACTGCAATCCTAGAGGTGTGTGGTTTGAGTTCACCAGATTCTCTGCTGGCAGACGCACAAAAGTTAATAAAATAAAACTTAGAAAACTGCAAAAAAAAAAAACCCAGCCAGTTTTTCTAAAAAGCTTCAAAGATTAATTCAAGCATATTGACAGTTTTGAGGATGATTTACAATTGGGTCATATTTAATAATATTTTATAAGGTTACCACTGTGAATCAGAGTCAACTTGATGGTTGTTTTTTGTTGTTTAGCCGTTGGGTCAGAACTGACCCATAGTTGACCCTCTGGCGGATTTTCAGAGAGAATTAATTGCGTGGGAGGAGATTGCCTATCCTTCTCATGAAGAGCAGCTGGTGGCCTCGAACTGTTTGCCTTCAGGATTGCAGTACAGCTCCTCGCCATTAGGCCACCAGAGCTCCCTCAACTTGACGGTAGTGAACAATATTACCTTTTTATTCCATTTCTGAGAAATGATGTATATACATACTGAGATACACCATATATAGGCTTCATATGTCCTTGTGGTCCAGAGTGG
Organism: Elephantulus edwardii; assembly: GCF_000299155.1. Lineage (NCBI taxonomy): Eukaryota > Metazoa > Chordata > Mammalia > Macroscelidea > Macroscelididae > Elephantulus > Elephantulus edwardii. The sequence continues at coordinate 4,709,546 of NW_006399937.1, read as the reverse complement.
TTGTACTAATTTACATTCCTACCAGCAGTAAATAAGAGTTCCGATCCCTCCACATCCTTGTCAGCATTTGCTTTTTGCTACTCTGTTGAATTCTGCTATTGTTGCTGGAGTGTGAGTATACCTCATTATTATTTTGATTTGTGTCTCTGATAGCTAAGTATTTAAAAAAATTTCTTCATGTGTTTGTTGGTCACCTGAGTTTCTTCTCTGGTGAAATGTTTATTCAATAGCTTGTACCATTTTGTGAGTGGACTGTTTGCGTTTTCCTTGGTGAGGTGCTGGATTATTCTATAAAATTTTGATGAGTCTTGCACTTTCTCAAAAACTTGGAAAGAGAAAGTCCGTTTTACCCACCTAACTCACTATGATGCATAATACCATGGACTGCCAAGAGAACAAACAAGGCTATCTTGGAGAGGTTGAAACCAAGTTTCTCCTTGGAAGTGAAGATTTTGAAGCTCCATCCCACATACTTTGGGTAGGTGACCAGGAAGGACCAGTCCTTGGAGAAGACCATCATGCTCAGAAGGGTGGAGGGACAGGTCAGAAGAGGAAGACCCTGGATAAGATGGATTGACTGGGGAAATGGAAGTCAGCGAAACTGGCTCAGAAAAGGGCAGGCTTCAGAGCTGTTATGAATAGGGTTGCTGCAAGTTGCAGGTGACTTAACAGCACATAACAACACCACATCACTACTAAGAATATACTGTAAAGAAGCCAGAGCCATGACACAAACAGATGCATGCACACCCATGCTAATTGCAGAATTATTAACAAGAGCAAAGAGATGGAAGCAGTTCAAATGTCCATCACCAAATGAACAGATAGAAGATATTTGGTACAGCCACACAATGGAATATCATGCAGCACTGACAAAGAATAAACTTGTACAACACAACACAATATGACTGAGTCAGAAAAAACTTAGGCTGAGTGAAATATTTCAGTAACAAAAGGACAAATACTGCATAAGGCCAGTGCTATAAAAATGGGATGAACACCAGGGACGGGAGGGCAGAGAAAAAATATTAATAATGAACACTACACTGGGGTAGGAGAAGGGAAAAACTATCTGAAAGTAATGGATATGTTTAAATATTATATGTATGACAATTAACAATTTGGAACCAGACATAATTGCAAAGTTAATTGGAGGAGAAGGATGGAGGTGAAAAATATGTCAATGAATAAGTGAAAACCCATCCTTCCTCTAAACTTTCACTAAATTCACAGTTTAATAAAAAACTTCATTCTACAATTTTCTTGATAAAATTCAAACTCTACCTTACAGTCATTCATCAAACCCCTTAGTTGTCACACCTTCTATTTCTGATAGCCTATCTATTCTCACACTGACCAATTTTTAAAATGGATGTTGTCAAATTAGCAAGTAAAGGTCATTGTTATGTACTTGTATGTTGGTTAATGTCAACTCCATTTTCCTGATCAAAAATAACTTGACAGTGATTTTTTTTTGCTTGTTTATTTCCTTTGGATTCTATCTGAGGTAATAAGGGAACACAAATTCTCCCAAAAGAATTGAAAGATAAGGTGTCTTAAAAACAAAAACTCTATATAGCGTGTAAAATGGTCTTTGTTTTCTTTTGGTGCTGCATGTTACTCCATTATGTTAAATCCAGAGGGCTAGCAAAAGAAAACTGACTTATATTGAACAGTAATGCAGAGTAAAATGGGCTTAACCAGTTTTACACATTACTGATTCTGTTAAATGCAAAAGATAGTGCATTAAATTGGAATAACAGAAAAGCTAACTGTATTTCTAAATTGCTAATATATTGGAAAGCCAGGATCTTCTGGCGTAAGATGAACATTTAAAATAAGAGAGGTGTGCACAAATGGAAATTCTGCAGCCTGTTATTTATAAGAACCTATATAAAACTGTACCCAAATTCAAGAGTATACATTGTCGTCGTTGTTGTTGTTATGTACCATGGAGTATGAGCTAACCCATAGTTGATCTTCCAGTCAGTTTTCAGAGGAATTACATTGCATCAAAGGTGACTGTTCATCTTTCTCCCATGAGGCAGCTGGTGAATTCAAACTGCATACCGTTTGGTTGACAGTGTAATTACTTACCACTAGGCCACCAGCACTCCCAGAGTATACATTGTTGTTGTTGTGGTTGTTGTTGTTGTTATGCGCCGTCAAGTCACTTGCTACTCTTAATGACCCTATGTACAACAGACCTAAACCTTGTACTATCCTGTGCCGATCGCACGGACTCTGACACACGCATACCGATTGCCCCAGTCACTGACTCAATCTACCTCATAGACGGTCTTCCCCTTCTGTGCTGTCCCTTCACCCTCCCAATCATGATGTCCCTCTCCAAGGACCTGTCCCTCCTTACAACATGTCCAAAGTATGTCAGACGAAGTCCCAGAATCCTTGCCTCCAAGTAGCAGCCTGGTTTAACCCTCTCCAGGTTGAATCTGTTTGTTTTCTTAGCAGTCCATGGTACATTCAATACTCTTCTCCAGCACCACAGCTCAAAGGCATCAATTCTCCTTCTATCCTCCCTAGTCATTGTCCAACTCTCTGATGCATAACAAGTGATTGCAAAGACCACGGCCTGTATCAAGCGCATCTTAGTCTCCAGAGTGACACCATTGCTCTTCAGTACTCTGGAGAGGTCCCTAACAGCAGACTTTCCTATCTCAATGTCTGCTGTTGCCAAGAGTGTTGACTGTGGAGCCGAGCAGACTAAAGTTGTTAACAATCTCGATCTCTTCACCATCCATTATGATGCTACCAATTGATCCAGTGGTGAGAATCTTTGTCTTCTTGATGTTGAGCCTCAATCCATACTGAAGGCTGCAGTCCTTGACCCTCTGCAGCAGGCGCATCAGCTCCTCCTCAGTTTTAGCAAGCAGGGTTGTGTCATCGGCATAACGCAGATTGTTAATAGATCTTCCACAAATCCTGATGCCACACCTCTCCTCATAGAGCCTAGCCTCTCCGATAATCTGTTCTGCATACAGGTTGAAAAGGTATGGAGGTAGAACACATCCCTGGCATACACTCTTCCCAATTTTGAACCATGCAGTGTTTCCTTGCTCTGTTCTGATGACTGCCTCTTGGTCCAAGTATAGGATTCACATTAGCATGATTAAGTGTTCTGGGATTCCCATTCTTCTTAGAGTCAGCCACAGTTTGTTATGATTGACACAGTCAAATGCCTTTGCATAATCAATGAAACACAGATAGACATTCTTCTGATATTCTCTGCTTTCAACTAAGATCCCAGAAAAACCTGACAAAATCAGCCTTAAAAAAAACAAAAAAAACAAAACAAAACAAAAAAAAAAAAACACAAGCCAATGACAAGGAAGAATTCCATTAAGAAATGCTATAAAATAACATAAATCTGCTCTCACTATGTCATGAACTTCAATTTTTTTATTTACCAGATGTCTTGCATTCATAAATGCTTTGTTATTCTTACCTCACTTGCAGTTCCAGGATAAAAGGCTTCTTAACTGTTGTTTCAACATCAAATTTAAAAAAAGATCTTCAATAGTGCCTAGAATCACATGTAATGTATTAATATTATTGATCTAAAGGTTGACGTGGATGTTGTCAAAAACATATGCACCTGCAAATATGTACATATACACTTACATATATGTACACATGTATGTATATATACTTTCCAATTACTATTCCTTCCTCACTTTTTTCAACTTTGGAGTTTCAGTTAGAAAAATTTATTAATGTATTTTAATTGAATGTTTGGTCCATTTTGAACTGCAAAAGCTGGTAGAAATCCTTGATTCTTTCTCTTTGACTTGAGTTGTATATATTTGAATAATACTAAAAGAATCTGTATTATGAGGTCCTCCTTGTTTGCATATGAATAGTATCCCCTCACTCAACATTGTACTTTACACCATATCTTGAAATTGCATGTTTTAACTATGAGTGCAACACCATCTTTCCTCACTTTTTCATTCCAGGAATAGTAGGTCATGTGTCTGTTTCAAAGTGGTTCATGCCAAGCCATCTCATTTCACTAATGTTGAAAACATTAATCTTCATAGGTTACATTTAACTTTTTACAACTTCCAGAATTTTTAGATTCATATTTTATATATTTCACATTCTACTTATTAAGTACCATCTGCAGCTGTTTCTCTGCACATTTTAGTGACTTCCCATCTGGGCTCTACCTGTAATACTACCCACATTTCTCTGTTGTTCGTAGGGTTCCGAAGTCCTATTTTGAAAATGGATGGCAAGAGCAATGGTGCCAGTTTGAAGACTAAAGAGCACCTAATTAAGGTGATGATATTTTCAATCATTTGCTACGCATCTGAGAGCTATACAGCAAATCAGGATAACAGAAGAATTGAAGCCTATGAATTGTGTTGAGTAGGAGAGGAGTACTGAATATCCCAAAGATTTCAAAAGAACAAACAGATATGTCTTGAAAAAACGTGTAGCCAGAGTGTTGATTAAAGGAAAAGATGGAAAAGTTTCCTCTCTCATACTTTGGATGTGTGGCTAGGAGACACTATTGTTGTTGTTATTGTTGCTGTTGTTGATTGTCTTTGAGTCAAACATGACTCACAGAGATTCTATGAACAAAAGGTCTGAGGTCTTTCTGTAACTATTGACATTTATCAAAGTTCATAGAGTTTCCAGAGGCAAGTTGTTTGGGAAGTGGGTGCCACTCCTGCTTCCAAAGGAGACACTAGTCCTTGGAAAAGAAAACCATGCCTGGAAAGGTAGAGTAGATCGTAAAGAGAGAAAGACCCTCAACCTGATAGACTGATATAATATATGCAGTAAATGGGCCCAAAGATGACAGAGATAATGAGGATGACACAAGATAGAGCAGGGTTGTTATGGTCTATTGTGCGTAGGGTTGCTATGAGTCATAATTGACCCAAAGGCACTTCACAACTATATCTATCTATCTATCATCTGTAGTTGTTGTTGTTAGGTGCTGTTGATTCAAGTACACCATATAACTATCCTATGATTGGTGGAGGTGGGTGTATATACATTTCAACTAACAGATGCAGCCCTAGACATGCTCATCAGTTTGTGCTAAGAAATTTGGAAGATTGTTTTCTGGCCTACTAACTTGGAAAGATCCAAATGTATTCCCATTCCCCAAAAAGTTGATCCAACAAAATGTGGAAATTATCAAACAATATTACTATCTCAGGCAAACAAAATATTGTTGAAGATCATTCTAAAACAACCAGAACAGTACATACATAGACTTCAAACTAATAGAGGTTCATCTGGGTTTATAAGAGGCCATGACACCATAGATATTATTGCTGGTGTCAGATGAATCTTGACTTAATTTAGAGAACACCAGAAAATGTCTATTTTTTGCTTTATTGAGTACACAAAGGCATTTAACGGGGTGGGTCATAACAAAAGATGGTGAACACCAAGAAGAATAGAAACTCCAGAACACTTAATTACACTTATACAAAGCTTTTACTTAACTCAACAAGCTGTTGTCTGAACAAAGAAAAGGAACAGTATGTGGTTTAAAATCAGGAAAAATGTACACCAGGGCTCTATCCTTTCTCCATAAATATTTAATTTGAATGCTGAGCAAATCATTAGAGAAGCTATACTCTAGGAAGAGGAATTAGGTTGGAAGGATCAGGATTGGAAGAAGACTCTTCAACAGCCTGTGTTATACAAATGACACAACCTTTCTTGCTGAAAATGAAGAGGACTTGAGGTGCTTGCTTTTTGAGGTGCCTTAGTGATCATCCAGCTCTTTGATATATAGCAGGTAATTGCAAAGTCCATGGACTGGATCAGGCACACCTTAGTCTCTAGTCTGACTGGTTGTTTCTCAGTACTCTGGAAATATTCCTCAAAGCAGATTTACCTAATGCAATTCATCTTTTGATTTCATAACTGCTGGTACCAAAAGTGTTAACTGTGGAGCTGAGCAAACTATAATTGTTAAGAACCTCAATCTCTTCTCCATCCATCGTGGTGCTGCCAATTGGCTCAGTGGTGAGAGTCTTTGTTTTCTTGATGTTGAGCTTCAATCCATATTGAAGACTACAGTCCTTGACCTTACACAGCAAGTGCTTCAGGTCCACCTCAGTTTCAGCAAGAAAGGCTGTGTCATCTGCATAATGTAGGTTATTTATGAAACTTCATCCCATCCTGATGCCATATTTCTCCTCATTAAGCCGAGTCTCCTGAGTGAACTTTTCTGCATATAGATTTAAAAGTGGAGACAGGATGCATTCCTGACATACTCCCTTCCTGAATTTGACTCTTGCTCTGTTCTGAGGAGATTGAAAAAATATTGAAATTGTCTTTGATTGCAACTTTCATGGATCCACAATCAATCTCCTTTGTACCAGCAATCAGAAGATATGGAGACATAGCATTGGGAAAGTCTGCTGTAAGGGGTCTCTACAAAGTCTTAAAGAGCAATAATGAAAGCCTAAAGACTAAGGTGTGCTTGATTCAAGTCATAGTATTTCCCTGCTCTGTTCTGAGGACTGCTTTCAGGTCCAAGTTCAGGTTTCACATAAACACAATCAAGTGTTCTGGGATTCCCAGTTTCCTCAAGGTTAGCTACAATTTGTTGTGACCCCACATAGTCAAATGCCTTTGCTTAGGCAATGAAACAAAGATAGACATTCCTCTGGTGCTCTTAGCTTTCTGCCAAGATCCACATGACATTGACAATAATGTCTCTAGGGCTATGACCTCTTCTAAACCCAGCTTGTATTTCTGGAAGTTCTTTGTCAATGTACTATTCCAGTCGTTTCTGGATAATCTTCGGCATGATTTTGCTAGTGTGTGATATTAGTGATATTGTTCAGTAACTTCCACACTCTCTTGGGTCCTCTTGTTTTGGAATGGGAATAAATATGGATCTTTTCCTGTCAATTGGCCAAACAGTTGTCCTCTAGTTTCCTTGGCACTATCTTGCAAGCACATCCAGAACAGCATCAGTTTGTTGAAATATATCAGTTGGTATTCCATCAATTCCTGGGGCTTTACTTTTTTTGCCAAGTCCTTCAGAGTAGCCTGAACTTCCTCCCTTATCATTATTGTCTCTTTATCACATGTTGTTTCTTGAAATTCTTCTGTGTAAACCAGTTATTTTTGGTATAGTTACATTGTATACTACTTCAATATTCTGCCCATAGCTTCCTGAAGCATTGCAACTTGCAGCTTGAATTTGTTCTTAAGTTCCTTCAGCTTAATAAATGCCAAACGAGTTCAGCCCTTTTGATTTTCTGACTCCAGCTTCTTGTACACATTTTTATAATAATTTGCCTTGTCTTCCTGAGCTGTCCTTTGAAAACTTCTGTTCAGCTCCTTAACTTCTTGATTTCTTCCCTTTGCTTTGGCTTCTCAGTGCTCTAGCACAATATTCAGAGTCTCTTCTGACATCCATTTTAGTATTTTTTTAGTATTAGTATTTTTCAGTATTTTTTTTCTTCCTTTTTTTGTAATGACCTTTTGCATTCTTCATGAAACGTATTCCTGGTATCTTCTCACAGATCATCTGGTAAAGTCAGGGAGTATAGACTCAAAATCAAATTTTGATTCCTGTGGACATGATTTAACCTTCGACTGGGGTAATCAGGAGGGGTGTGATGGAAGCAATGACATTGGCACAGGATAGAGCATGGTTTAGGGCTGTTGTACATAGTGTCGCTATGAGTTGCAAAGGATTCGACGGTACATAACAACAACAACAGCAACAACAACAGCTTTAATTTGAATTTGCATATGAGCAGTTCTACAATCAGCACCTGGCCTAGTTTTCACTGCTGACATTGAACTTCTCCAATGATTCCTTCCACAGATGTATTCAATCTGATTCCTGTGCATTCCACCAGGTAAAATCCAAATATATAGCCTGTATTTATGTTTTCTTACAAAAAAAGTATTTGCTATGAATAAGTAATTGATTGTGTAGAATTCTATCCTTCTATCTCCAGCCTCATTTCTGTCACCAAGTCCATTTTTTTCAACTACTGATCTTTCTTTCTGGTTTCCAACTTTTGCATTCCAGTGACCCACTATTACTAATGCATCTTGGTTATATGTTCAATAAATTTCTGAGTGCAAGAGCTGGTAGACATCATCTATTTCTTCCTCTTTGGCTCTGGTTCTTGATGCATACATCTGAATGATAGTGGTATTAACAGGTCCTCCTTGTATGCATATGGATATGATCCTACCACTTACAGTATTATATTTCAAGATTAATCTAGAAATTGCCCTTTAAACTATGGAAGCTACCCCGTTTTTTTTCTCACCTTTTAATCTTTAGCATAGTATATCATATGATCATCTGATTAAAAATGCCCCATGCCAATACATCTCATTTTGCTAATATGTAATTATGGCAATATTTATGTGTTTCATTTCTTTTTTAACAATGCCTAGCTTTCTTACCTTCATGTTTCTCACATTCCACTTTCCAATCATTAGTTTCTGCTTACAACTGTTCTTCCTTTGGGTTTCCAAATTTGCGGGCTCAGCCTCACTTGCCATATCTGTTAGTCTACTCTAAGTGTAAGCTATTGGGTTTTTGAAGGCTTGTTATATTCCAGAAGTGGGTGGAAAATCCTTCTCCCTAGTCTGTCTTAATTTGGATGCTTAGTTTTAGAGCAATATCTGACAGGCAAGAATTTCACCAAGCAGAATACTCTCCTTACAACAGAAATAACCCATTCATTCACTGTCCACATCCCTGCCCCAGCTCATGCATCTTCTCTCTTCCCTTTCTCTGCTACATCAGCATTCTTTGCACTTAAACCTATTTGGTCCAGCTCTCCCTTCCCCATCCACCTCTTGATATGATAGCTTAGTCCACAAGTCACTTCTATAATGTCTTGCACCACACATTGCTACGGGCCTCACACTGTTGCTTGTCTCACATTTAGGAGGATGTAAGTCCAAATCCCATTTACCAGCTTAGGGAAAGATATTTGCCTGAAGCAATACTGAGGAAAATTTCCTGCCGCTGAGTTTCTGCTAAATTTTGTGACTTAGTGCCTCTGTTTTATGCTGTCACATGTGATCATTTCCAAGGTCTGGATTGGTCTCTTCTAGATATGATAAGGTGGTTGGCATTTCTGAGGTTGGCTTGGGACTGGATGTCCTGGCCCAAAAGCCTGATTGTTAATGAAGCCAATGGACTTGTGGAAGAATAGATGCTACCTGGTTAAGAAGATGATAAGGCAGTCTTATATCCTGTCTTGTGCAAATCTATGAGGTTCCTGACACTTTTGGAAATAAAAATAAAATTTAAAATGATGATTAAAATAATAACAACATAAAATTTATAGTGGCTTAACTTATAAATATCTCAAGAAATTTTAAAGCACACTAATTGTCTACAGTGTGAAAGATCTTAAAGAAAATAAATCAGAATTAAAAATAAAACAAACAAACATGTTTTAAGTAATCAATCATTACATACTCTGATATTATAGTTAGAATATACATAATGTATGATAAATCAAATGAAGAATTTCTTTGGTGTTATTCAAAAAGAGATTGTGAATAAGATAAAGGAATTAAGGATGTATGATGTATGATCAATTGTTGAAGAATGTTGGGGAGGAAGGAAGAGTCTCTGACCAGGACAGATCACCTAAGCTCCCGATAAGTGCAAGCCTCCCAACAGCCTTTGATATAGGACAGAGAAAGCTTACCTGTGTTTGCTCACCACCTGGGAAGACAGCTGTCACATCTGTTGAGCTGGAAGTGGTCTGCAAGAGACTGAGTTTCTACCAACCAATCCACACTCCCACATCTGTAAGCCCACCCTATCTTGTCTTCCTATTGTTCATATATAAGTGCACTGCAGGTCCCAATAATTTAGCTGGATTGACTCTCTGATCTTCTCCAGGAGTGGTGTGTCTCCACCAGCTTACCCCCATCAGGGCGTCACTGTTTTTGTGGCAAATGGACAGTGACAATCAATGATGTTAAATCTATATACTTTGTAGAAATCAATGTTGGATAATTTTCTCTTGTCCTCAAATATGGTCTTGAGATGCCATTTCCCAATAGCTAAATAAATACTTACCCTCTAACCAAAATTTGGGCAGATGGAATTCATAAATGGTTGGGGGGAAAGACCTGTTGAATTATTCCTATAATGTTTAAAACCCAGGAAGCTCTCTGGGATAGTTATACATTCATATATGGCCACTATGAATCATTTTGTTCACTATTAATAATGTTGTTGAATGAACACAACAACATCTAGCAATAGCATACCTTCAATTATGTAGTGGCTGATTCTAAAAATAAGTAGAAGATATATAGGAAAGTCAGTGTCAGTTATAAATGAAATACGATGTACATTTCTGTATGCCAGAAAGACAAAAAAAATAATCTGAAATTACTGTGTCAAAAGACTTAGGAGAAATTTTAAATAGGTGGTCATTCTGTCTCATATATTTTAGACATGTTGTCAAGAGGGATCAGTCCTTAAAGAAATACACCATGCTGTGAAGAGTGGAGGGTCGGCCCAGGAGAGGAAGACCTTTGATAAGATAGACTGATACAGTACTGTAACAATGGAGAAAGATGTGTCAGAGATGGTGAGTTGGGGTCAGGATAGGACAAGGTTCAGAGCCATTGTTCCTAGGGTAACTATGAATTGTTGACTCAATAGCACATAACAACAACAACAACAGTTAAACATGTGCTCTGTTGTTTATAGGATTTTTGAAAGCCTGTTATTTCAGAAACAGATGATCAATCTTTCTTACTAATCTGTCTTAATCTAAGCGCAAATTATAGATAAGCAAACATACATACCGAGGCATGGAACATTCCTTGGAGAAGACTATCATGCTTGGAAGGGTCGAAGGTAAGCACAAGAGAGGAAGACCCTGAATTACATGTTGTTGTTGTTATGTGCCGTCGAGTCGTTTGCGACTCATAGCGACCCTATATGTACAATAGCCCTAAACCCTGCTCTATCCTGTGCCAATCTCATTGCCTCCGACACACCCATCCCGATTACCCCAGTCACTGAATCAATCCACCTCATAGAGGGTCTTCCTCTCCTGTGCTGTCCCTCCACTCTGCTCAGCATGATGTCCCTCCATGCCAATCGGGTCAGGAATGTTGGAAATCATGAAACTGGCTGAGAATATGTCAAGGGTCAGAGACATTATTCATAGGGTTGCTATAAGTTGCCGTCAACTGGATGACATATAACAACAAAACAACAACAGTGGAAAACAAGCTCAGTAGTTGAGGGAGTTCTAGTGGCCTAGTGGTAAGAAGCTGCACTGCATTTCCAAAGGCATGTGGTTTGAATCCACCAGTTGCCCTATGGGAGAATGGTCAATCTCTTTCTATGTGACATACTGCCTCTAAAAACCCACTGAATGATCAGCTATGAGTTTATTCTGACCCGAAGACATAACAACAACAGCAGCTGCAGTTGAAGATATAACAAGTTAAATATCTATAAAGATAATTGCTGTGGATCAAAACCATATTAACCTATTTAACACTTTGAGTTCATGAAGATACCAACAAAGTCAGTGGTTATCTTTGAAAAAATATTAAGGCAAAATTATTATTTCTATAGCTCAAAGAAAATAACTGCATAGTCAATGTTTTAATAACTATGCCATTAAACAACCAAATAATTAATGTTGAGTTTATGATATTAATGTTGAGTTTAAATAGTTAATGATGAGTTTCCCTTTAGAAAAATGCTCAGACTAATAATAAAGAAGGAATGACTGAATTACAATATTATCCATTTTGCAACCTCTAATGAGCTAACACATCTAATTGGTGATTTTCAATAGATACTGCTATCACAACAGAGAAAGACAACTAGAAATTAGATGTTCTTTATTGAAAGAAAAAACATCACTATGAAGTTGTCTGGGGAAAAATAACCCTTAGGTATCGTAATTACCAATATACACCGGTATACAGAGAACAGAAGAACATATTAAACAACATTATGGAGATAAACAGGAAAAATAACACAGCTCTATAACAAGAATCACACAAACAAAAAATTATGAGAAAGAAATGAGTGGTAGATGAACCTATAAATTAAAAGGCAATTAAAAGACATTACTTAAACACAATATAACAACTTTGTTTAGTAAAAATACTACAGAAACATGAAAACACACTCTAATATGTTGTGAATTGTTGATTATATGCACCAAGCACATTTATTCAGTCCACTCTACAAGTCAGAGACTAAGAGTATGAACATACACAGAGTGTTCAAGAGCCTATTTAAGAAATTGTTTGGCCTCCAGAACATGCCAGAAGTGTCAAGGAGTTGAATTTCCACCAAAAAGAGGCATTCATTGGAGGATAACTTTTTAATGTCCTTGGCTCTTCTGAGACAATTCTAATTATGCCCACACAGTGTCTCTAAGGGTGCCCAGTGGGGTGAGTCATACTGGCCCACAGTAGTGCCTCTCTATTAGCACATTCTGCCTTGACCATAGTCCTTTCCCTTTACTCACTTCCTTACACTTGTAAAATGCTCCCTAGGATCCCACCTCAAGCTAAGTTATTACTCCCTCTTTGAAACCAACTCCTAAGTGACCCTCTAGTGGGTTTGAGAGCCTATATATACTTCAAGAGGAGATCACTCATCTTTCTCCTTTGGAGCAGTTAGTGGATTCCAACTTACTGCCTCTCAACTCACAGTGTAACTCCTTATCCATTGGGTCACCAGGGCTCTCCTAGGTAATTTATATTGATAAATTTCTGACTTAGAACCTGCTTTTGGGGGAAATGAAGGTAATAAGAACTTCACTATAATGAATTGTTTTTTTCATTCGCTGGAGTACGATTATGATACTGATAAATCATAATTATATATGTATGTGTGTGAATTTAAAATATTTACATATAAAATTATGTATAGAATTTCTTTCAAAAAATTTATTAGGCTCTTTCTAGGCAAGTAGAGTTACAGATGTGCAAGATTAGCACTGATTTTGACAACTGTTTGAAGTAATAAGAATACACTGAGTTTCATTATACCATTATCTTTATTTTGACAGTTTATACTTTCTACAATAGTTTTGTTTATAGGATTAAATCTACAAGAAAGTAAGAAGAACATATGATATTAGAATATTGGACAGAATACTTCACAGGGCAGCTTGAAAAAACAACACAAAGTATTATACTGAAATGTGCAAAGACCTTGAGTTAGAAAACCAAAAAGAAAATAACATGTTTTAGCATTCTCAGTTTGAAAGAATTGAAAGGAATATCCACACCTTGCATTGCAATATGAAGGATTTTATAGGCAAAATACTGAATAGTTCAGGAAATAACAAAAGGAAATCGAAGGAATGAATATATGAAGTTTATGTACTAATGTTATCTACAGTTGCAATCTACCAGTGGCTCCACAGAAGGAAGATAAGCAATCTCCTCCTGTGCAACTTACTGACTCTGAAAACCGTATGAATCTGTTCCAATTCAATGGTACATAACGACAATGATAATACACCCCCCAAAAGATAGTATCTTGCTGTTGTTGTTGTTGTTATGTGCCGTCGAGTCGTTTCCGACTCATAGCGACCCTATGCACAACAGCCCTAAACCCTGCTCTATCCTGCGCCAACCGCACT
>NW_006399937.1:4684625-4695812 GCF_000299155.1 Elephantulus edwardii | reverse complement strand
GTCCCTCTCCAAGGACCCGTCCCTCTTGGCAACATGTCCAAAGTATGTCAGACGAAGCCCCAGAATCCTTGCCTCCAAGGAGTAGCTTGGTTTTGCTGTAGATTGTTCAAAAACATCTAGAGCAGTAGATGGATAGAGATCTTCAAGAAATTCAAGCTGGGTCCAAAGTGGATTTAGAAGAGGCCTTGAAACCTTGCTGATATAAAATATCTTGGCTGAAAGTAGAGAATACCAGAAATATGTTTACCTGTATTTTCTTGATAATGCATTTGACTCTGTGGATCATAATATATTACAGAGAACACAAGTTCCAGAACACTTCATTACGCTCATGCAAAAGCTATTCATAGAGATGGAAAGTCAGTCTTCAATCAGAGTAAGTGGATACTACATGGTTTAAAATGAAGAAAGACATCAGTTGGAGTTTTATCCTGCCAGTATACCTATTCAATTTGCATGTTGAACAAAGAATTCAAGACTTGTACTATAGGAAGAAGAGTGTACTGTCAGGATCAAAGGCATACTCGTCATTGATCTATATTTTTCAGATGCCATAAAACTTCCTTGCTTTAAAAGGAATTAAAGAATACATTAAGGAAGATCCACTCTTCAGTGTGGATTACACTTTTAGCATCATGAAAAACATAAATCCTCACATTTGGAATAGCAGTAAATGTTGTCACGATAAACGGAGAAAATATGTAACTTGTCAAGGATTTAATTTTGTTTGAATCCACAATCAATACCCATGGAAATTGTTACTGTTACCAGGTGCCATTGAGTCATGTATAACTCATAGTGACCCTTTGAACAACATATCTGAACCCCATCCTATCCTGTATCATTCACACAATCTCTGACATAGTTGAGTCCATTGCCACAACCACTGTGTCAATCCATCTGGTTGAAGGTCTTCCTTTCTTTCGCTGTCCCTCTGCCTTTCCAAGTATGACTTCCCACTCCAAGGCATAGCCTCTCCTAACAAGTCCAAAGTACGTGAGGTGAAGTTTTAGTATATTTACCTTCAAAGAGCACTCTGGACCCATTTTTCCCATGATATATCTCGGTTTTGTTTTGGTTTTTTTCAGCAGCATGTGGGTTATTCAGTACTCTTCTCCCAAAAGCATAGTTCAAAGACGTCAATTTTCCTGTCATACTTATTTATTGTCCAGCTCTCAGTTCCACAGTAAGTAAAAAAAAAAAAAAACTATGACCTGAATCAGGAGCAATTAAGCCTTCAAACTGATATCATTACTCCAGAATATTTTGGGAAGCTCTCTAACTACATACTTTACCAGTGCAATATGTCTTCTGATTTCCTGACTGGTGGTACCAAGGGTGTTAATTGTGGATCCAAAGGAAAGAAAGTCCTTAACAACTTCAGTCATTTCTCAATCTATCATGTTGTTACTTATCAGTATAGTGATGATATTTTTTGTTGTTGTTGTTGTTTTCTTGGCATTGAGATGCAATTCATATTGAATGAAGGCTGTAGTCTTTGATCTTCTGCAGCAAGCACTTCAAGTTCAGTAGAAAAGGTTCTGTCATCTGCATAACAAAGGTTACTGATGAGCTTCCTCCAATATTTGTATCACGGTCTTTTTCATAAATTAATTAACAGCTTCTTGATTAATTGTTCAGCATAGATATTGAATAGGTATGGAGAAAGGATACAACTTTGATGCACACATTTCTTAGTGTTAAACCGCGTAGTGTTTCCCTTGTTCTATTCACACAGTAGTCTCTTGGTCTAGGTATAGGTTTCGCATAAGCACAATTAAGTGTTCTGGGATACCAATTCTTCTTAATGCTACTTATAACTTGTTATGATCCACACAATCAAATGTGTTTTCATAGTCAAGAACACAGACAGACATTCTTCAAGTATTCTTTACTGTCATCCAGGATCCATCTGACATCGGCAATGATATCACTTGGTGCCATGACCACTTCTAAATCCAGCTTGAGCTTCTGGCAATTCTGTCTATGTCTGTTCTTGTCAGGCTTTAATTATCTTCAGCAGTATTTTGCCTGTATGTGATATTAATGATTGTTGCTGTTGTTATTGTTGTTATGTGCCATTGAATCACCCACGACTCATAATGACCTCATGTACAACAGTCCTAAACCCTGCTCTAGCCTGAGCCAATCTTACTGTCTCTTAAACACCTACCCCCATTACCCCAGTCACTTAATCAATCTATCTCATCGAGGGTCTTCCTCTATCGCGCTATCCCTCCACCCTCCTAAGCATGATGTACCTCTTCAAGGACTGATTCCTCCTTGCAACATGCCCAAAGTATGTCAGATGGAGCTTCAGAATCCTTGTCTCAAAGGAGCAGCCTGGTTTAACCCTCTCTCGGAAGACTCTCGAAGAAATGGATTGATTCAATGATTGAAATAGTAGGAGTAAATGTATCAAAGACAATGAGGTTGGCACAGAATAGAGCAGGGTTTAGGGCTCTCGTACAGAGGGTTGCTATGAGTCGCAAGCAACTCGACGGTACATAACAACAACAACAACAAGATGAATCTGTTCATTCTCTCAGCAGTTCATGTTATATTCAATACTCTTCTCCAACACACAGCTCAAAGTCATCAACTATCCTTCTATCATCCCTAGTCATTGTTCAGCTCTCTGATGCATAGCAAATAATTGCAAAGACTGTGGCCTGGATCCGGCACAACTTAGTGTTCAGACTGACATTGTTGGTCTTCAATAATTTATTGTTTGATACTTTCTGCATCCTTTTGGACCACTTTTACTGGAAATAGGAACAAATATGGATCTCTTCTAGTCAGGCAGGCAGGCAGCTATTCTCCAAATTTCCTGGAATGGGCCTGTGAGCATATATACGACTCTGTTTGCTAGTAGAATTGGTATCTCATCAATTCTTATTTTTTGCTAATGCACCAGTGTAGCTTAAATTTCTTCCTTTAATATCATTGGCTGTTGATCATATGATACTTCCTGGAATAGTTCAGTGTCAGCAAATTCTTCTTGTTTCCATATTTTGTGTATTCCTTCCCTCTTTTTGTGATGCTTCCTGGGCTAGCCAAGATTTCCCCCCTAGCTTGAAGCTTCGTTTTACAGTTCCTTCAGCTTGAGAAATGCCAAGTGAGTCCTTTCCTTTTTATTCTCAAATTCCAGCTTTCTGCACATTCTGTTATATTTTCCTATGTCTTCTTGAGCTGCCCTTTGAAATTTTCTGTTTAGCTCTTTTATCTCAACATCTTTCTAACATATTTTCACTAGAAATGCCACTCGTATGTCACTCTTCTGATCAATTTTCTTTCTCCTCTGTCTTCGTAGTGACCATTTGTTCCCTTCATGGATGATATCCTTGATGCCATATCACAACTCATCTGGTCTTGATCATTGGTGTTCAATCCATCACAATTCTTCTTAAGATGATTTTTTAATTCAGGTAGGATAGACTTAAGGTCATATTTTGATTCTTATGGATGTGTTTTAATTTTCTTCCATTTCAATTTGAATGTGCATGTAAGTAATTGATGGCCTGTTTCACATTCAGAAAGTGGCCTGCTTTTCACTGCTGACATTGACCTTCTCCTAGGATTCTTTTCACAAGATGTATTCAATTTGATTTTGTCCCTATCCTGTCATGCCAACACTGGCCTCAGATTGGCCACACACCATGAATTTCATATGCCTGTCTTGCTGTCAGAGAAGAGACATTAATCCATGGGATGATGGTTGAGGAGCAGAGGCTCAGAGAAAAGGAACTCGCTCCAGAATTGCCAGGGAAGGAAAGACTTCCTATAATTTAGGTGTCTGGGTTTTGGAGTTGGAGCGCCTGAGCTACGAGACTTAAATATTATTTTGTTGTATTGGGGGAATGATCTGCACATTACTAATCACTTAATAGCTTAAATATCTAGATTTTTCCTTGTCTATAAGTTTTCTTTATTAGTACAGTACTTGTTTTTCAATTTGCTGTAAATTGTGGGTCTGAGGTGCTAAAAGCTGTGCCAACGATTTTTCAAATACCAGAAGCTTCACCCGTGGTAGAAAAGGTTGAATAGAGCTCCCAGATTAAGACAGACTAGGAAGCAGGATTGACCATCTACTTCTTAAATGTCAGGCCTCTGAAAACCCTACAAACAATAAAAGAACACAAATGTTTATAGTATTAGAGGTAGAGCACAGAATGGAACTCAATCAAAATGGAAAAAAAAATAGTTGCAAACATTCTTTCATAGTCGGCATATACAAAGTATAAATGCTGGAAAACTAAAAGTTGTGCAAAATGAAATGGGACATACAAAAAACAACATTGTAAGCATTCGTGAAATGAGATGAATTGGCTTCTTTGATCACTGAATAAACAATCACTTGGTATACTATGTTTGGAATGAAAAACAGAATAATAGTGTTGCTTTCATTGTTTAAAATATTTGCAAGTTTTACCTTGAATTACAATGCTGTGAGTGATGGCATTTAAATACATACACACAAGGAAGAACTCTCAATATGACAATTATTCAAATTATGCACCAACAACTAAAATAAAAAATGTTGTGTTGTTGTTTAATGCCGTCGAGTCATAGACAACTCATAGAGACCTTATGAATGAACAACCTGAGCACTGTTCGTACATAGAGTTTCCGGAGGCAAGCCATTTTGGAAGTGGATGCCGCTCCTGCTTCCAGGCTTGATTTAGTCGGGAAGCTCCAGCCAAGACTGTCCACCATGGGTACCCATTACCACGATTGGCACATCACTGTCACAGGCTTCAGCATCACAACAACCACGAGTTACCTCTGTACAGCAACGCACAGACCAGTGCTATTCACCTAGAAGAATGTTTGACCAAAACCAACTAAAACCAAACATAGAGAAATAAAATTTACCAAATTTTGCAGTCCAGAATGAACCAAACATGCAGTCATGACACATAAATTATAACTAGTGTCTGGAATGCAAAATAGGGAAATAGTGAAGAAAGTATGGTAATTGGAAAATATTAACTTGGTGACAGAAATGATGTCGGAAATAGAATGATCATATTTTGCATGTTCAATAATATAATTATCACAAATATCTTTTAAAAAAATTCAATCAGCAACTTTACAGATGGACCTTACCAAATGGACTGCAGAGGAATCAGACTGACTACACACGGATTTAGCAGTCAAGATGCCAAGCGATGCATTGCCTTGGAAAAATCTGCTGTCAAGGATCTCCCTAAAGTGTAAGTAGTATGTCAGTTAAAGGACTATGATATGCTTGTTCCAAGTCACAATATTTTTAGTCAATTCCATCTGACACAGGCCATGGTCCTTGGATTCATTTGTTATGCATCAGAGAGTTGGACAATGAATAAAGAATATAGAAGGAGAATTTATGCCTTTGAGCTGTGGTGTTGAAGAAGAGTATTGAGGGTACCAGGGACTGCTAGGAAAACAAACAGATTCATCCTGGAAAGGGTTAAACTGGGCCGCTCCTTGGAGGCAAGGATTCTGAGGCTTCGTCTGACATACTTTGGTCATGTTGTAAGAGGAGACCGGTCCTTGGAGAAGGACATCATGGTTGGGAGAGTGGAGGGCAGGCACAGGAGGGGAAGGTCCTCTAGGAGATGGATTGATTCAGTTACTGGGGTAATTGGGATGAGTGTGTCGGAGACAGTGAGATTGGCACAGGACAGAACAGGGTTTAGGGGTGTTGTACATAGGGTTGCTATGAGTTGCAAGCGACTCAACGGCACATAACAACAATGGCAACAACAGAAATACTCTTGGTATCAGGAGTCAGGGGGTCAGGAGATGTATTTCATCGGGGAAGTCTTCTGTCAGGGACCTCTCCAAATTACTGAAAAGGATTGATGTCACTTTGAAGACTAAGGTGTGCCTAATTCAGGTCATCGTGTTTTCAATCAATTGTTATGGCTCTGAAACATGGAAAATGACTAAGGATGACAGAAGAATTGATGACTTTGAACTGTGGTATTGGAGAAGATTATCTCATGGACTGCTGAAATAACAAACACATATGTCTTGGAGAAAATTCAGCCCAAATACTCTTTGGAGTTAAGGATGACAAAGCATCATCTCACATACTTTTGGCAGGTTGCTGGGAGAGGCTAAGCCTTAGACAGGAACATCATACTTGGAAAGGTGGAGCATCAACAACAGAGAGGAAAATCTCCAGTGAAATGAATTGGCGCAAATGACTGTATAGATGGCCTCCAGTGTGTCAGAGATCATGATGATAGCACAGTACAGGACGGGGTTCAGATCTGTTATTCATACAGTCGCTATGAGTTGTGCACAACTTGCGGTCACTTAACAACAACACTACAACAACAAATGACTGCCAAAAGAAAACAAAACAAAAAATAAGCACCTATTACAATGACCTATATTGCAAAAGTCAATGTGGTTTTTAGAAGGAAGGATAATAAGACTTCTTGCATGTTTTGGCATGTTGTCAGGAGAGATCAGTGTTTACATAAAGACTTCCTTTTGGGAAAAGCAGAGGGTCAGTGAACCAGAGAAAAACCCTCAGTGAGATATTATTTACTCACTGACTTGAAACAAAGGGCTTAAGTTCTGCATAGATAGTGAGGATGTTGCAGGACTTGACAAGATTTCCATGTGTTACCCAGAGGGTTCTTATGCATCAGAGTACCTGGAAAGCAACGGACAGCAACAAATCAAGTCCTCTCTAGGAGATTTAACAATAAAGCAGGGACATTTGCTATATCTGAAAGGACACGAGGTGGTGGAAAGATATGGTGGAAGGGGGAGTAATCATTTTATAACTTCTTGTGGTTATTATGTGAGATAGAGTCACTTGCGACTCATAGTGACCCTATGTACAACAACCCTAAACCATGCTGTATCCTGTGTCAATCACACTGCCTCCAGCACACCCATCCTGATTACCCCAGTCACTGAATCAATCCATCTCATAGAGTGTCTTCCCCTCCTGCACTGTCCCTCCACCCTCCCAAGCATGATGTCCCTCTCCAAGGACCTGTCCGCCCTTACAACATGTCCAAAGTATGTCAGACGAAGCACCAGAATCCTTGCTTCCAAGGAGAAGCCTGGTTTAACCTTCTCCAGGTTGAATCTGTTTGTTTTCTTGGCAGTCCACGGTATATTCAATACTCTTCTCCAGCACCACAGCTCAAAGGTGTCAATTCTCCTTCTATACTCCCTAGTCATTGTCCAACTCTCTGATGCATAACAAGTGATTGCAAAGACCATAGCCTGTATCAGACGCACTTTAGTGTCCAAAGAGACACCATTGTTCTTCAGTAGTTTGGAGATGTCCCTAACCGCAGACTTTCCCATCGCAATACGTTTTTTGATTTCCTGGCTACTGGTGCCAAGAGTGTTGACTGTAGAGCCAATATGACTAAAGTTGTTAACAATCTCAATCTCTTCACCATCCATCCTGATGCTGCCAATTGGTCCAGTGATGAGAATCTTTGTCTTCTTGACATTGAGTTTCAACCATACTGAAGGCTGCAGTCCTGGACCCTCTGCAGCAAGTGTTTCAGGTCCTCCTCAGTTCCAGAAAGCAGGGTTGTCTCATCTGTATAACGCAGATTGTTAATAGATCTTCCACTAATCCTGACACCACACTTATCCTCATAGAGGCCAGCCTCCCAGATGATCTGTTCTGCATACAGGTTGAAAAGGTATGGAGATAGGACACATCCCTGGTATATGCCCTTCCCAATTTTGAACTATGCAGTGTTTCCTTGCTCTGTTCTAATGACTTCCTCTTGGTCAAGTATAGGTTTCGCATTAGAATGATCAAGTGTTCTGGGATTCCCATTCTTCTCAGAATCAGCCATAGTTTGTTATGATCCACACTGTCAAATGCCTTTGCAAAAATTCTTCTGGTATTTCCTGCTTTCAGCTAAGATCCATCTAACTTTATAATGTAAGAACATATAAACAGGGAAATAATTTAATATTAATGTAGAGTTTAAAGTAAATAAAGAGTAGAGTGTAATATACTGTTCCTTGTTTAAAGCTCTTTCTGAAAGACCTGAGTAGCACATTGGTCTAAGGAGAGCAACTATCTGTAAAACCTCCCAAAAGTTTCTACAAAGAACTCTGGTGATATAGTGCATTACACATTAGTTTGCAAAACAAAAAGTCAATGGTTTGAAACTTCCAACTGCCCTGAGACAGAAGGATGGGCAATTTCCTCAGAAACCCAATGAAGGGTCACTATGAGTCAGATTTCACTCTACAGGTATGGATTTAGTAAGATTAATAGTTCCTGTAATATCTTGTCTATAACATGAGATCTCAGCTGTTTCCAATTTATTTCTTCACAAGCACTATTTGTTTCTTTCTTGTCAATGTCTTTCTTGCCTTGAAGCCTTAGCATAATTTCACTTTTCTTAGGAAAACCTTGTCTAATCTCAGACTATGTAATTGTATTCATGTCCACAATAACCTATGTCACTAATAATCATAATTGTCATTTTACTATTTTTTATAATAACATGTGTAATAGGGAGCTCTGATGGTCTAACGACCAGAACTACACTGTGATCCCAAAGGCAGGCAGTTCGAGGCCATCAGCTACTCCAAGGGAGAAAGAAGGGCAATCTCTTTCCGTGAAATTTACTACATCTGAAAAGCCACCAGAGGATCAGCTATGGATAAGTTCCAACTCTACAGTACACAACAACAACTATGGATAATGCTTTCCACCATACTGAAGTCCGCAGTGCCTGAAATCATGATAACAGTTCACGGTAGGGAAAGATTGCAGTCTGTTGTTCATAGAGTTGCTTATCAACACCTAACAACAAGAAAGATGTATAACAAGTATGAATTTATTATATAAGCTTAACTTTGTAAGACACACACAAACATTCATGTAAAGTTTTATACTCCCTTTGTTAAAAAAAAAAAATCTTACAGCAAACAAGTACTCTGTCTATCATTTCACCTTGGAAATCCAAGCAAATGATAATATTTCTTGGATACAGAATTATGTATGAATGAGGTCAATAAGTGGATTTATCTAGGGACAACAACCTTTCATGTTCTGATCATTAGTTTTGTTGACTAGCCAAAGATCTGAACTAACTTGTGGGTGATCTTTGTACTTCAGTGTTTCAGCATACTAAGCGGAAGCCTTGGTGGCAAACAAACAAAAAAGGGAAAGAGAGAAAAAAACGTGACTTGAAGCAAATATATCTTACTGGAAACCATCTCTGTCCTTCCACCACAGAATATAACAAAATATAACTCACCCTTTATTTTAACACAGAACAGACTGTGGAAGAAATTCTATCTTCTTCACTACAGCATGGGAATGTTAAAACTGCAAGCAATATTACGGAAGTGAGTAAGTTTTATCTCTAAAGATGTTTTGTAAACTATAAAGCTCTTAAAAATTAAAATTAGTATCTATTTTAAACCAAATTAAAGTTAAGCATAAAAGCCATTCATAGGGAGGAAAATTTCATGTAAGGAAAAAAAAAGCTCACAAAACAAGAAATCTATGGAGGAAAGAAGAAAGCTGTGTTTCCTATGTTTTTTTCAATTGGGCTTGGTTCAGTAAGCAAATAAATTCTTATAGCTTAAAAATATTACCCCTTAAGAATTGTTCTATCAACAAATCTGTAACCTTCTCTCAACTCTAGATGAGGTCTTCATTGAATCAGTCTCCTGTGTCATCCTAGTAGTACACTTATTCTGTACCCGTTAAAAAGCTTTTCATTTCGTCAGAAATTTGTTCCATCTTAATGGCTTATTCAGGAAACTCTCACCAGTTCCTTCTGGGGAGAAAGATGAGCAATTTCCTATCATTTTTAAATGTAAAGCCTCTGCAAAATCCACTTAAGAGTCAACTATGAGTCAGTTCTTACTCCCTGGTACACAACAACAATGGCTTATTCACATCATTCCAGCTTTCAGAGAGAATGTAAGTACCATCCTACACACTGCTCTTACCTGGGAGGAAGTAGTTTCAGAACAAATAAAAATAGGTACTAACAGACTTCACCAGGAAGTTTTGTGAGTATATACACCCACATGGTATAACTCCACAATTTTGTGTCTTCTTATATTATTTATTAGTGAAGAAAAAGACAAACCACTTGATATATAGGCAGTATAAAATGACACCAACTATTAATGGAAAATGCCTTGAAATACCTACTGCCCATAATCTGGAACCCTTACAATGCTGTAGAGATAACCTGTTAAAGAAAAGAAGCCATGGACCCATAGGAAATTGGCCTTTTTGAAGATTGATTCTCTAACTGATAGAAACACTGAGGTCTGGACAATGAATAAGGATGACAGAAGAATTGTTGTCTTTGAACTGTGGTATAGGAAAAAAGAAAATCCCATCAACTACCAAAACAGCAAAACAATATGTCTTGGAGAAGGTGCAGCGAGAATGGTCCTCGGAAGCAAAGATGCTTCCTTACTCCCTCACCATCCCTTCCTACTTTTACCTACAGCATTCAATACCCGTCTCCCATTGACCAGCTCCTGATGTGATGGCCTAAGTCCCAAGCCATCAGGATTTCTGTGATTCTGATTCTGAACATATGCTGCTGTGAGTCTCTTATGATGTAGCCAATATAACTTCAATTTAAAGTTGTTAAGTACAACTGTAATGTACAGCTTCCACTCCAGGATTGCCTTCTCATGGGTTAATACCTCTTGTCTTCCATTTGAAGCCAGGTGCTGATGCAAATTTTCTTGTGGCCCACGGGCCCAAAACTCTTTTTCTGGCAATGCTTCTGGTGTGTGTGCTGGCTAATGCGGCTGGAGGTTACCTAGGTTAGAATTTGGAGATCTGAAAAGCTCTGCTTCTCTCTCCTCCCCAAGTCTCAAAAAACTTTTTCTAAAAACAAAAAATGTAAGAAAAACAAAAACAAAAAACTCTTTTCTGGCAAGGCTTTCTGGTACGTGCCCTGGCTAATGTGGCCTGACTAGGAGAGCATATTCCTTAGAGAGGAACACCATGTTTGGAAAGGTAGAGAACAGCTAAAGAAAAGAAGACAATCACCCAGGTGAATTGAAAGAGTAACTGCAATAGGCTCTAGTGTATCAGATATTGTGAGTATGGCACAGGATACGGCAAGGTTCAGACCTGCTAAAAAGACACTTTGAAAAGCTTTTATGTTTCACCTAACTCCAGTAAATAAATAAAAAAAGTGTGTGTGTGTGTGT
>NW_006399937.1:4681509-4682822 GCF_000299155.1 Elephantulus edwardii | reverse complement strand
ATATATATATATATATATATATAGTGTGTGTGTTTGTGTATGTATATAGTTAAGACATGAATGTATACATAGATATATGTACGATCAAGTTGGGAACCAACCCGTAGTTGACCCTTCAGCAGAATACACATTTTTCCTCCATGGAGTAGTTGATGGTTTCAGCATGCCTTTGGGTTGGCAGTAAAGCTTCTTACCTCTATGCCACCAGAGCTACTGCTCCCTCTCAGATATATAGAAACCAACTCAACACCTTGACAACTACAACAGCAGGGATGTTAGTGAAATATAGAGATATATAATCATTTCCAGATAGTCAATCATTGTACTTGCATTTGTATTGATTATACCTCCTACAACATGTCCAAAATATGTGAGATGAAGCTTTACCATCTTTGTCTGTAAACAGGACTTTGGTGGCTCTTATTTGTCTGGTTTTTTGGCAGTATATTCAGTCAAAAGAATCAACTTTTATTTGGCTTCTCATTAACATTGTCTACATCCCACAAACACAAGAAGCAATTTAAAATACCATGGATTGGGCCAGGTGCACCTCGGATTTTGAGCAGGCACTCTTGTTCTTTAGCGTTTAAAAGCGGTTCCTTAGAGCAAACTTGCCCAATAAAAAATCTTTTGATTTCTTGACTGCTACTACATTACATGCTGATTATGAATTGAAGTAAAATGAAACCATTAACTTTAGTATGTTGTTCATAACATGAGGTATAATCTGTAGCTTAATATATTGTTCATACAAAGATAAAACAATATTGGTAAATTAATATTCGTCAAAATGTCACAATCTAGAAAACAAAGATTCTCGCTACTGAGCGGATTGGCAGCATCATGATAGACAGTGAAGAGACTGATTGTTAACAGCTTCAGTTTGCTTTACTCCACAATCATCACTCTTGGTATCAGCTTGGAAAGCCTGCTTTCAGGGATCTCTCCAGAGTATTGAGGAACGATGTTGTCTATCTAGAGATTAAGGTGCATCTGTTCCAAGCCATGGTCTTCATAATTACTTGTTGTGCATCAGAGAACTGGATGAAGAGTAAGGATGATAGAAAGAAAATCTATGCTTTTGAGGTGTGGTACTGGAGAAGAGTATTGAACATACCATGGACTGCTAAGAGAACAAAGCAGTTCATCCGGGAGAGAGTGAAATCAAGCTGCTCCTTGGAGACAAGAATTTTGAAGCTCTGTCTGACATACTTTGGGCACATGGTCAGGAGTGACCAGTCCTTGGAGAAGGACATCATGCTTGGAAAGGTGGAGGAACAGCATAGGAGAGGGACACCAGATGAGATAGACTG
>NW_006399937.1:4678500-4680024 GCF_000299155.1 Elephantulus edwardii | reverse complement strand
CTGAGGCTTCATCTGACATACTTTGGGCATGTTGCAAGGAGGGACTGGTCCTTGGAGAGAGACATCATGTTTGGGAGAGTGGAGGGGCTGTGCAGAAGAGGGAGACCCTCAATGAGATGGATTGATTCTGTGAGTGGAGTGGTGGGAATGAATGTGTTTGAGACAACGAGGTTGGCACAGGATAGAACAGCATTCAGGGCTCTTGTACACAGGGTCGCAATGAGTCACAAACGACTCGATGGCACATAATAACAACACCTAGATAATTGCTGCACCAAAGCATGAAGTATTTTTTTATCGTATGAAAAATAATGCAGTTTCTTTTCAGGACTTGTGAACAATATACTAGTAAAAACAAAACAAATAACACAAAATATTAGTGCTGAGTTGATTCCAACAAATAATGACCCTAGTTGCTGCTTGCTAACTAGTTGACCCAATGCATAGCTGATCCTCCAGTGGGTTTTCAGAGACAATTAATCAAACAGGAGGAAACTGCCTCTCCTCCTCCTGTGGAGTAGCTGCTGGATTCAGACCATATGCCTTCAGGATTGCAGCACAGCTTCTTACCACTGAGCCAAAGGACAGAGTAAAACTGCTTTGTAAGGTTGCTGAGATTGCAAATTATTACAGAAATATAAAAAAATCCAAAACCAAAACCTGAATATTTCTCCTATGGGTAAGATAGATGGATCCAAACTATTTCCGTTCAATTGGAAGCCAGGTATTTGATCACTGTACTACTATCATTTCTTGTATTAAAGATAAAGAAATTAAAAATAAATATTTTACCTTGATGTATTAACCTATAGGAAAGAAACTTGGGAAATGTTACAATTTAAGTGAAAAAGGAAAATGTATCTATTCTTTGAAATAATAAATTTGTAGAATATTTGAAGCTAAAATGCAACAAAAGTATTATACTATATGATATATTACCCAATGTATGATGTTTGAGAACTTGAAGAAATGTTAATATTGTTAAAATACTAATATGGATTTATTTTTACTGAATAAGAAGCAAGAAGTCATTGCTTATTTTCAGACTCAGAAAGAAAGTTCACAACTAAGATTTATAAAATTTTATCTGGCTGATAGGTTGTAGAATATTAGAGACCAAGGGAATTTCTGGACAAATTCCTTTCAATACTTTGGGGGAAAGTCATGAGAGTTTGGATTAGTTAAATTGTCTGTGAAAACAAGAATAAAGGATCCACCTACAACTATGTACACATCTTTTACTTAAGATTGAAAAGGGAAGCTCAATTAAAAGGAAAAAAATACAGAAAACTTAGAAATGCTTCAAATTAAGACATTAATAGGTTAAGATTGTGGTCCATGAAAGCAAGGAAATAACTAAGAATTATTTTAATGATATCAGTTTTTAAGTTCCTAGTTGCTATTTTTGGATATTCTAGAACATGCAATCAAGATGCATTGATAATGGGTGACTGGAATGCAAAAGTCAGGAACAAAGAAGAAGATTCAGTAGTTGGAAAACATGGACTCGGTGACAGAAATGGA
>NW_006399937.1:4674828-4676375 GCF_000299155.1 Elephantulus edwardii | reverse complement strand
TTGGAGAGGGACATCATGCTTGGGAGGGTGGAGGGACGGCGCAGGAGAGGAAGGCCCTCTATGAGGTGGATTGATTCAGTGACTGGGATAATTATGATGGGAGTGCCAGAGACAGTGCGATTGAAACAGGACAGAGCAGAGTTTAGGGCTGTTGTACATAGGGTCGCTATGAGTCGCAGGCAACTCGACGGCATATAACAACAACAACAACAGTTGTTGTGTACCATCAAGTCAGAGTCAACTCGTAGCTGACCCTCCAGCAGGTTTTCAATCAACTGTGCTGGCGTGGAATGCTCATCTTTCACTGTGGAGCAGCTGGGAGATTAGAACTACATGTCTTTGGGTTGGCAGCATGACTCCTTGCCAGGTGTTACTGAGTCAGTTTTGACTCACAGTGACTCTATGTACAACAGAACTGAATACTGCCTAGTCTTGCACTGTTCTTAAAATTGTTGTTATGTTTGAGCCCATTATTGCAGACACTGTGTCACTCAATCTCATTGAATATCTTCCTCTTTATTGCTCACTTTCTGTTTAACCAGCATAATGCCCTTCTCCAAAGACGTATCCTTTGTAATAACATGTTCAAAGTACGTTAGAAACCCAGAGCAGTCTTGCATGAAAGAGTTCTAGTGAAAAGTCAACCATTAAAAATTTTGATAAGCACAGTTCTAATAGGAAATAGAAAAGATTGCAATGAGTTGAAAATAAGTCAGCAATAACTGGTTTAATTTATGTTTTAGAATCTCCTTTTTATGAAGTAAACAAGCAGAAATGGAAGAAGATAGGTGCCATGAAGTATTATGCACATGAAGAATTATGAGGAACAAGAAGCTTAAGCTAGAGCTGACAGAGAAGGAATGCCATCATCTAGCACTTATACCCTAAATTCGAACTCCTTGTCTCCTAAACTGTGAGGAAGAAATATCTGCTTGTTAATGTCATCTCCATTAGATAATCTAACATCAAGAAGTGAGAATACTGCTCTACCAAATACCAAAAATTAGCACAAAGTTTTTGATAATTGAATAACAATGGCAAAAGAGTTCTTAAGTGCCTGTTATTAATAGCCTAGATTTCCTCCAAGTGGCTAGTGTTAAATTGTTGTTTTTGCTGTGTACCATTGAGTCAGAACCAACCCATAGCTGACTCTTTAGTGGGTTTTCAGAGGCAGTTAATGGCACGTGAAGAGATTGCCCATATTTCTCCCACAGAGAAGCTGGTGGCCTCGAACAGCGTGCCTTTGGGATAGCATCCCAGCTTCTTGCCACTACTCCACCAGAGCTCATTGTTAAATTATGGGCTTAAAAGTCCATTGAGAACACTTAAAAGAAAGCACTTAAAGATTTGGAAAATTATTTTGTGCAAAATGGAGACAGACATATTTGTTCTAGATTTTACACCAAAAAAAGGCTAATATACAATTATTTTTTTAGAGAGAATAAGCTGTGACTGACAAATCTAACAAACTAACATATCAGAATACCCATTAGCCTACACTGAAGAGGACATAATGATAATATGATAGGAAGACATGATAGTGTGAT
>NW_006399937.1:4673045-4674673 GCF_000299155.1 Elephantulus edwardii | reverse complement strand
AACAATGAATGAATGGAAATCAAAGTTCTCCATAATATTTCATTAAAATCAGTAAAAAAATCAAATAAAAAGAGGAAGAGAAAAAAAAAGATTCCATGACTTAAAAAAAAAAGACTAAGGTGTGTCTGACCTTGGCCGGACTCTGCTCAATTGTTTGCTATGCAACCAGAAGTTGGACTATGACTAAGAATAACAAAGAGAATTAATGCCTTTAAGTTTTGGTGTTGCAGAGTACTTTGGTGTAATGAATATCTCATGTACTGCCAAGAGAACAAGCAGATGTATCTTGGAAACAGTGAAGCCAGGGTGCTACTTGATGGCAAGGAGGATGAAACACCATCTTACATACTTTGGATATGTTGTAAGTAAGGATAAGCTCTTGGGTAAGAACTTAATGCTTGGAAAGGTAGAGGATCAGTTTAAGAGAGGAAAACCTTCAACAAAATGGATTAACACAGAGATCATAACAATGGGCTCAAAATGGTCAGAGATGGTCAGATTGACAGGATTCAGACCTGGTCATTCATAGTTGATTTAATCAGACATAACGACAACAACATGTGATTTTCATACCATGATGCTAGTGTAGATGTATCTTCAATTCATCTTTTTTGATATATAGATCAAATTTAACAAGCTAGTGAAAAATCAAAGATAGAAAAGATAGAAGTCATACCGCAGTAAAATCACCAAGGAGCAGGAGTCAGAACTATCCCCCAGACAGACTGCTGGACTCCTGAACTATGTGTGAAAAAATTACCCTTAAAGGCAAGAATTTGCATGGTATTTCTTTAAAGCAGCACTCGATACCTAAAATTGTTGTTATTATTATTGTATTTTCTAACTCTAGAACTTCCATTTGCTTATTTTTCACATACTTTATATATCTCCTTTGGGATGCAATTCTGTTATTATAAAATTAGCTTATTGTATTTACCTTTGTTTGAACTTGTTTCGGTTATTTTTTTTTAACAAAGATAGAATATGTGATTTTAAATCTTTATTTTCTAAACCATGGGACTGCTCAGAATTAGATTCTGTGGATTGTTTTTGTTCTTCTTAACAAAAGTGACAATTTTCTGTTTCATTGCAAATAAATTTTTAATTGATAATTAGAGGTTGCAAATAAATAACACATTGTAGCAAAATACGTGAATTCTGGTATATTTACTTTGGTTTTCTTTTTTGTCTTATTTACCATGCCAGGAATTTTCTCGCTCATTTTTCAGTCATTAGTGTTTCCACTCATTTGTTCTGACTTTATTATTACCTTTTTTTTAGGCTGTGTTCCTGGACTTCCTTTGTGTCTATTTAGTTTAATGGTTAGTCAATGATTAGAAAAAGGTTGAACTCAACTATCCGATTATTTTCTGTAGGTTTATCTGTTTGGAAATTGGGGAACATAGGAACATACTCAAATCACACCACCACCACTCAAATCTACAGCTTGTTCAAAACATTTCCTTGGTCTTTACATTTTGTTATTCCCTTTTAGGTTCCATCTGTTTCTGTCTATAGTTTCCTATTTAGTCAGATATTTGTAAAGAACCCACCCTTTTGTGTGCCTCTTATTTCCATTTTTTTAAAATGAATCCGTTTTCATCCTGGTTCTTTTTCTACTAGTTTAT
>NW_006399937.1:4651695-4672558 GCF_000299155.1 Elephantulus edwardii | reverse complement strand
AATGGTTGCCCATTTTACAATCCCATCAACAATGTGTAAGAGTTCCTTTCTTGCCACATCCTCTCCAACATCTATAACTTGCTGTCCTGTTAAACTTTGCCACTATTACTGGAGTGAGATGGTATCTCATTGTAGCTTTGATTTGCATCTCACTTATTGCCAGTGATTTGGAACATTTCTTCATGTGTTAGTTTGCTATTCAAATATCTTCCTCTGTGAAAAATTCTGATAGCCTGCAAAACACATAAAACAAAGATTAAAAGAATTGAAGAGAGAAATAGACAGCATCACAATAGTGGTAGAATATTTCAATACACCACTATCACCAAAAGGTAGGTTAGCGCAAAAGAAACTCAACAAAGATGCAGTAGATCTAAACTATACTATCAGCCAACTTGACCTTGTGGATGTATTCAGAGAACTGCACCCAACTAAAGCTCAATTCATTTTCTTCTCAAGTGCACATGGTACATTCTCCAGATTGATCTTATATTAGGTCACAAAGCAAGCCTCAACAAATTAAAACACATTGAAATAATGCAAAGTATTTTCTCAGACCACAATGCCATAAAAGTAGAAATTAACCACAGAAGAGTAAAGCTTATTTCCAAGATCTTTAATTACATTTCTGAATGGTCCTTTGCTTTCCACAATGGGCTCAATGTGTTGGACATGGTCAGGAAGGCAGAGGATAGGCAGGGTTCAGAACTCTGCTATAAGTCCTACTATCAATGTTCGGATAGCACAGTTATAGGTGTTACTCTTTCATTTTCTAGTGATTTTTCACAGATAGCTGACAAATGTAAAAACTATACTCCTCCCCAAATTGAAAGAAACTCCTGAGCACCAAAACTTCTGGGTTTTAGCCAGCCCTGTACTGATAAAGCTATCATTTTCTGTAGTCGAGTTAAGGGAGAGGGATAGAAGAAGTATTCCAAGGCAAGAAAACCACACAGTTCTACTGTCCTCATCATTTTCTATAAATGAACACCTCCTAATTTTTTGCCAATTTATAGAATGTTCAAATCTTGGGCATGGTTGATTTCAATGGGCTTACTGTTCGTTTGTTTGTTTGTTTGCTTGCTGACATTTCTCCTTCCTAACAACTGGTGGATTAGAATGGGCCAGCTTTCCGTTAGTAGCCTACTACGTGATACACCATGCAAACAGCATTCTTTATACATGATTGACTGACCCTTAACACCACCAGAACATAAAGTTTGCCTTTTACTTTGAAATAATTGACAGATGACATAACCTTTCTTGCTGAAAGAGAAGAGGACATGTAACACTTCCTGCAGAAGATCAAATATGGCAGCCTTTAATATAGATTGCAAATCCATGTCAAGAAAACAAAAATTTTCAATAGTCCAATAGGTATTATAACAGATGCAGAAAAGATTGACACTGTCAACAACTTCAGTTTACTTGAATCCACAATCAATACACTTGACACTAGCAGTAAGGAGATCAGGACACATATTGTACTGGGGAAGTCTGCAGTCAACTACCTCTCCAAATTGCTGAGGAGCAAAGATGCTATTTTGAGGACTAAGGTGTGTTTGATTCAGACCATAGTCTTTTCAATCAATCATTTGATATATTGCTGAGAGCTGGAAAATGAATAAGGATTACAGAAAAAAAAATTGATGCTTTTGATCAGTGGTTTTGGTGAAGAGTACTAAATACACCATGGACTTCCAAATGAACAGAAAGTGCAACCAGAGTGCTCCTTGGAGGCAACGATGGCAAAGCTTTCTCTAGCATACTTTGGGCATGCTATTAGGAAAAGCCATTCCATGGAGAAGGCCATCATGCTTGGAAAAGTGAGGGAATGGCAAAGAAGAGGAAGGACCTTAAGCCAGGTGGATTGATGTAGAACTGTAGCTATGGGCTAAAGTGTGTTAAGAGACTATGATGTGGGCACAGAATAGGACTGGTGCACATTTGTTGATCATAGGGTCACTATGAGTCATACTCGACTGAAGAGCACCTAACAATGACAATATACAGTCTACCAAAGTAAATGAGCTAAAACAATAGGCCGTTCCATTTTGTTTCTAAATTCTATTTTCAGAAATCCTGCACTGCCAACTTCTTTTACCTGATGCTCATTGATAAACTACGCAAACCACAAACACTTCCTGAATAATTCATTCCAGATACTGGATAAATGTAAAATAATTCATTTATCTAATAATCTTTGTAAAAAATGACCTTACAAGTTTAGTTATTAAAATTATCATTTCAATTATTTTAAAATATATTCTAATTAGAAAGTTATCACTAAATAACTATTTTCATTCTGGAAATACTTTGTCTTATATCCTCTAAAATATTTTTATACTCCATTCAAGGTTAATTTTCAATACTTAGTTGATGTTTCCATAACTAATTTCTAAACTTACTTTATATCACATATTTTAAATCAAAACTTTATTTTGTTCAGTATTCTCACATCTTCATCATTAATTTCCAACTGAATAATTTTCCTTTCAACTTTTGCAGCTCTAACTTTGAAGTCATACAACGATTGAGAGTTACTTCCTAAATTAATGTATTTTCTACTTGTAAGATTCCTGTGTTTTTTTTCTCTTATCTATCTGGGTCTGTTTCCTTTTTAAGTTTGTTTTTTCTTTCTTTTCATTTATTTTGCTTCAATTTTCAAAATGTACTTTTATATTTTTATGATAAATTTGGCTCTCATACTTACAGCTTTGAAATTTCCAAATAAGTTTATTTTAAAGCCTCTGATCTTGTTTTTCCATGTGGAGTGAATGAACACTTCAGATGTTAATTTTGCTTTTCTAGAATTTATTTACACATTAAATTGTTTAACGTTTTTATGTGTAAAGTTGTACAGTAATTTTAAGGGAAAAATATTATCCACTACTATTTAGTATTTCATGTTATTAGTGTTCAATACTGTCAAGTCACTCACTTCTCCTATCAACCCTATGAACAATAGATCTAAACTTTGCTCCATTCTCTGATACCTGTATAATCTGTCATGTTCAAGGTCAACATGGTAGTCACTGTGTTAATTTATCTGATTGGTGGTCTTCTCTGGTGCTGACCTTCTATTTTTCCCAGCAGGACTGCTCCTTTCTGAAAGTGTGACCAAGTAAGATGAAGTTTCCTACTCTTATTTCTAAGGATCTCTTGCTACACCTCCTCCAAGACAAAATTATTTGCCCTTTTGTCATTTTGTGGTATATTAGATATTGTTCCACAACACCACAACTCAAAGGTATCAATTCTTCTTTGGTCTTTCTTATTCATTATCCAGCTTTCAGATGTATAGGAAATAACGGAAAAAAATCAGGTGCACTTTAATCTTTAAACTGATATCATTGCTCTTCAGAACTTTGGAGAGGTTGCTAACTTCAGCCACATGTCTTTTATTTTGTGATTGCTGCTACCATGAGAGTTAATTGTGAGTCATAGTAAAATGAAATTATGGACAGTTTCAATCTTTTCACCATCTATCATAATGTTGCCTATTGTAACAGTGATAAAAATTTTTGTTTTCTTGATATTGAGATAAAACCCATACTGAAGGATATAGTTTTTCATTTTCTACACCAACTGTTCAAGCCTTCTTCAACTTTTGCTAGCAAAGTTGTATCATCCGCCTAAAGAAGATTGTTGATAAGTCTTTCTTCAATCTTGATGTCACATTCTTCTTCACATAGTTCAGGTTCTTGAATGATACATTCAGATCGAGTAGATTTTCTTTATATAAGTTTCACGAGAGCACAATTAATGTTCTGGTATTCTCATTCTTTTCAATGTTTGCAGTAATTTGTTATAATCCTCATAGTTGAATGCCTTTGCATAGTGAATAAAACACAAGTAAGTATTTTTCTGTTATTCCGTTTTCAATCTAGAGCTCTCTAACATCAGCAATGATATCCCTTGTGCATCAACAACGATAGCATTGCCTCTTCTGAATCTAGCTTGAATGTCTGGAAGTTTTGTTGATTTATTATTCCACTTTTTAAAATTAATTATCAGCAAGATTTTACAAGCATGTGCTATTAATGACATTATTTGATAATTTCACACTCCGTTGGATCCATGTTTTGGGACTGGAAAAACAGATCTCTTCGATTCTATTGATCCACTAGCCATCTGTCATATTTTTGGACAGAGACTGGTGAGCATGTCCAGAATTGCAAATATTTCATAAAATATCAGTAGATATAATTTTTGAGAGTTTTATTATAAAATAAAAATTATTTTTATAGATAACATTTAAAAAGTAAGTATAATAAAAATAGACCAACTCTGGTAGGTGAGATTTAGGGTATCTTACAAGTAATTTCACTGTTGTTGTTATATGCCATCAAGTCATATATGACTTATAGCGACCCTAAGTATAAAGCCCTAAATCCTGCTCTATCCTGAACCAATCTCATTGTCTCTGACACACCTCCCGAGTTACTCAAGTCACTGAATCAATCCATCTCAACGATGGTCTTCCTATCCTGCACTGTCCTTCCACTCTCCCAAGCATCATGTCCCTCTCCAAGAACTGGCCTCCCCTTGCAATATGCCCAAAGCTTCAGAGAAAAATCTTTGTCTTTTTGATGTTAAGCTTCAATCCATATTGAAGACATTGCATGTATAGTCCTCTTGAATGTTTATCGCCTCCCTCTTTTGATTTGTGTTTTACTTTATTTTATTAATTTTAGGTGCCATAGACTCAAGTACAACTAATAGCCCCTTATAAATAATAGATCTGAATGCCATCTCTTCTTGGGACAACCTCACAGTCACTTTTTAACCCACTGCTGCAGTCACTGTGTCAATCCATTTAGTTGAAAGTTTTCCTTTCCTTTGCTGTACCTGAACCTTTCCAAGCATGATGTCCTTCTCCAAGGAGTAGTCTTTTCTAGCAACATGATCAAAGTAAGCAAGATGAAATTTCACCATCCTTGCTTCCAAGAAGCAATATGACTTCACCCTTTCCAAGAACTTTCTGTTTGTTCTCTCTGCAGTCCATGGATATCCAGTACTCTTGTCCAACACTACAACTCAAAGGTATCGATTTTTCTTTTGTCATCTTTATTCATTGTCCAGTTCTCGGATGGACAGAAGTCCTCAAAATAACATCATTGCTCCTCAGTAATTTGGAGAGATCCTTGACTGCAGACTTTCCCAGCACAATATCTCTCCTGATCTGCTGACTGCAAGTTCCAAGTGTATTTATTCTGGATCCAAGTAAGATGAAGTCATTGACAGTTTCAATCTTTTCTCCATCTGTTATGATGTCACTGTTGGCCCTGGTAAGAAATTTGTTTTATTGATGCTGAGTCCATATTGAAAGCTGCAGTGTGTAATCTTCTGCAGTATATATTTCAAGTCCTCCTTAATTTCAGCAAGCAAGGTTGTGTTATCATCTGCATACTGAAAGTTATTGATGAGTCTTCCTCCAAATCAGATGCCACATTCTTCTTCATAGAGTCTAGCTTCTTGAACAATTCGCTCAGTATACAGATTGAATAGGTACGGGGAAAGGATACAACCCTGACACACATTTTTCCCTATTGTAAAGCATGTAGTGGAACCCTGCTCTGCCTGTACAACAACTTGTTGGTCTAGGTTTAGGTTTCACATGAGCATGATTAAGTGTTCTGGGATTCCTAGTCTTCTCAATGTTGTTGTTCTTCTTGTTATGTGCCATCAAGTGTCCTGTAGCTCACAGTGACTCTATGTACAAAGCTCTGAACCCTCTCCTATCTTGATTCAATCTCATAATAATATTCAAAAGAATGCTACCCATAATTTATTATAAACCACATGGTCAAATTCCTTTGCAAAGTCAACAAAGCACAAATAGACATTCTTCTGAGATTTTCTACCCTCAGCCAAAATGCATCTCACATCAGCAATAATATCCCAAGTGCCGCAAACTCTTCTAAATGTAGCTCAACTTCCGGTAGTTCCTTGTCTGTGTACTGTTTTAGATTTCTTTGAATGATCTTCAGACCTTATCGTACCTCTATTACAACAAAAGAAATATCTCTTCACCTTGTTCCCACTGTTTGCGGGTAGGTTTTTTCCTTCTGAAATTAGTACACCCTGGGTGGCAAATTTGTGGTTGTTACCTTCTAGACTCAAGACTCTAGAGCAAGGAAACACTACATAGTTTAAAATTGGGAAGGGTGTACATCAGGGATGTAACCTATCTCCATACTTTTACAATCTACATGCAAAACAGATCCTCTGGGAGGCTGGACTCTATTAGGAGGAATGTGGCCTCAGGATTGGAGGAATACTCATCAACAACATTCATTATGCAAATGACACATTTCTTGCTGAAAAGGAGGAGGACCTGAAGCGCTTGCTGCAGAAAGCCAAAGACTGCAGCCTTCAATATGGATTGAAGCTCAACACCAAGAAAACAAGATTCTCGTGACTGGGTCCATTTGGAACATCATGATAGTGAAGAGACCGAGATTGTTAACAGCTTTAGTTTGCTTCGCTCCACAGTCAATACTCTTGGCATCAGCAGCCAAGAATTAGAAAGACAAAATGCATCAGAAAAGTCTGCTGTCAGAGGCCTCTCCAGAATACTGAAGAGCAATGATGTCAGTCTGGAGACTAAGGTGCACCTGATACAGGCCATGGTCTTCACTGTAACATGCTATACATCAGAGAACTGGACAATGACTAGGGATGATAGAAGGAGAATTGATGCCTTTGAACTGTAGTGTTGGAGAAGAGTGTTGAATATACAATGGACTGCAAAGAGAACAAACCAGTTCATCTTGGAGAGAGTGAAACCAGTATGCTCCTTAAAGGCAAAGATTCTGAAGTTCCTTCTGACATACTTTGGCCATGTTGCAAGGAGGGACCAGACCTTGGAGAGGGACATTATACTTGGGAGGGTGAAGGGACAGAGAAAAAGAGGAAATCCCTCAATGAGATAGAGTGACTCAGTGACTGGGATAATGGGGGTAGGTGTGTCAGAGACAATAAGGTTGGCTCAGGAGAGAGCAGAGGACAGAGCTGTTGTAGATAGGGTCACTGTGAATTACAGACAACTTGACAACACATAAAAACAACTGCAAAATTTTTTAAGGTCTTCTGAGTAGTGATATTATTGGAGTATATCACATTAAGCCCTAGTTCCTTGATTTATTAGAGTATCCAGTAAGAAAATTCTCTCTTTGTGGCTTTTGCCTTCCAAGAAATAATCAGAGATTACTTAATGTATTATCAAAATACCTTCTTATGTTAAAGAAAACTACTTTAACTTATGTGATATGCTATTAAATCCTATAATTCATGGAAAAATTATAGTACACAAGCTCTCATTTATTATTTTCTGCTTAGAGTCATGGCCAGAAGGTTTCTGGAGTTAGCATTTTTGTTCCATTGATGATTCATGTAGAGATTTATTTTATGCCAATCTTTGAGACTCTGAGTGATGCAACTGGTTAGTATTAACAGTTGATAATAGGATTGTTGACTGTTCAAGTCCTTCCAGAAGGACCTCAGAAGAAGTCTAGAAATACATTTTCAGTGGCTGTAAAACTCAGTGCTACCCTGATACACACATGATCATCATGGGTTAGAATCAATTCAGTGGTAATCATTCTTTATTGGTGAATTCAGTTTTCTCATATTATTACTTAGTTTCCCTGTACATCTAGAAGAAGCGCTTGTAGTCTAGTGGTAAAAAAGCTGTGCTGCTATCCCACTGACATGTGGTTCAAATCCACTATTTGCTCTGCAAAAGGATGCTCTTCGTGTTCCTCTGACAACCTGCCAGAGGTTTAGCTACGGATGAGTTCTGACTCAACAGTACACAACAACAACAACACATGTGTAGAGAACAACAACTTAGGTCTAGAGCAGAAAAGGGTTAACTAAAAAAGAAATAATTAGATCATTTTGGTGAGAATTTGCATTCTTAGTGTATTATGGAATATACTTTTAGATATTTAACGTCTATTGCTTGGAGAACATATGCACACATAAACATTCTGAAAAGAAATGCCAAAATGCATCTTGTTTTTTCAGTCAAGTAGTACTTTATCAATTGTCACCTTAAAAAAAAGAGTTATACCTTTATTTACTGTTTGGATTATTTCCTCACTAAAACACAAATAATGTTTATAGACCTCTTGTGATTTCTACCATCTACTCTAGAACGATACTCTTTCTCTCTAGGGAAGACAGCACTTCAATTGAGATGAAGTCATCCCTATACCTGACAAGATCAGTGAAACACATGGTTGAATTAAATTGCAAATGGTTCTCCATTAAATATTATTTTCAGTTAAATGCTACTTAACATGTAAAGCCGATCTTTTCTCCTTTGAAATGCATGACAGCCATTAACTAATGAATGCTTTTAAATCTACTGCCTGAGCCTCAAGATATAAAAAATTATAAATTCATAGCTTCTATTTAACTTTAAGGATAGAGAAAAAGAGGCAGGTGTGGTATCTGAGCCAAGAAAGTCATAGCTTTTACATAAGAACTACAGAAGACTCTGTTGCTTAAACTAACATCATCTCTTTATACAATTCAATTGGAGTTGTGTGAAAGGTACTTAAGTCTTGTTTCGAATGATTGACTAAAGTTTTTTATTTTAGTTTTAGTTAGAGGATTTTCTTTTAATAACTTCTTTCAGAGGAAACTAAAAATGTCAAGTAATATTTAAAAATAAATGATAAAATAACTATGGAGTTACACTTCTATTGACTTACACTACTAATCTTTTTCCTTTGAAAAAGACAAATCATCTCTTTTCTTAGTAATTTCTCAACCACAGTCAGTATGCTTAATTGTCATAGCTTGAAAGTCCCTGTGATGCTAGAAGCTAAAGGCTTTGCTATGGATTGCATCTTAACATCCAGAAGACAAAAATCCTCACCACTGAACTGATAAGTACATAACGGTAGATAGAGAGAAGATTGAAATGGTAAACTATTTAATTTTGCTTGGGTCTACAATCAACAGTTGATACCAGCAGTTATGAGATCAGGAGGCATAATGCATTGAGCAACCTATTGTCAACCACCTATTCAAATTACTGAAGAGTAATGATGTTAGTTTGAAGACTAAGGTACACCTGACTCAGGCCATGCTCTTTTTAGTCACCTCCTATGCAGCTTAGAGATGGGTAATTAATAAGAATGTCAGAAGGAGAATTGATGTCTTTGAGCTTTGGTGATGAAGAAGAGTATTAGATATCCGAAGAACTTCCCAAAGGACTGTTAGTTAGAAAAAATAGTTGAGAGAAAGAGTAAGAAAGAAGCTGGTCCCAATGAATGAACAGACCTTTATTTAGTGGTCAATGTTATCGAGAGGACAAGGTAATTGAGTAAGCAAGGGTCTCATATTAAATGTTGACAGAATCCTATAGGGCCTCACAAGAAAAAGATTGATTTTTTAAAACACATTTACAAAGTGGGCAAAAGACATGAAAGATTTTTTACAGAGGAAGATGCTCAAATGGCCAACAGACACATAAAGAAATGTTCAAATCACTGGAAAGAAGAGAGATGCAAATCAAAAACATTATGAGCTATCATCTAACACCAGTAGCAGTGGCAGAGTTTAGCAGTAAGAGCCTTTTGAGTTTCAGAGGATCATTGTCTGATACAGTTCCCAAACTTGAATTCTGAAGCATAAAGTTGTCAGTGATAGGATAATATTCACAAGTCTACAAAAAAAGTTCCATTAGTATGATTATTTATGAAATTTTTTCTACAACTTTAATGCCAAAGATGAAAAAACATTGAAGATTGTTTACTAATATCTACTTAATGAAACTGATAAAACAGACAATCAATAATGATTATTGTTGTTAGACGCCCTCTAGCTGTCCACAACTCATAGTAAATATATGAACAAAAGTTGTGAATCTTTCCCTATCCTGTGTCATTATCATGACATGTCATTATCATGATATTATCACCCTCAAGCCCACTGTTGTTGTCACTTTGTGAATCCATCTTATGGAGGACTTTGCTCCCTTTCACAGACCCTCTACCTTTCACAGCATCCTATCTATCTCCAAGGAATGGTTCTTCCTGAAAATATGATTAAAGTAAATGAGATAAAATTTCACCAACCTTGCCTTTCTGGAACACCCAGGTTGCACTTCCAGTAAGACAAAATTTTTGTTCTTTTGATATTTCATGGTATACTCAATATGCTTCTCCAGGACCATAATTCAAAGGCATTGTTTCTTCTGTCATTTTTATTCAGTGTCAAACTTTGATACGCACAGGAGACGAATGAAGGTACCATGACTAGGATCAGGATAAGAAACACCTAAGTCTTTAACATTCTTCATAGTTCTATGATGATTAATTTTATAAAAGCTAATGAAGGTAAATTTTTGTATGAAACAATGTGAATGAAGCATGGTGTGAAACACTACATGAACTTTGTATACAAACCAATACAAAATAAAAATTTTTAAAACTCAATATTGCTATTCTTTAGCATTTTGTTAAGGTCCTTAATATCAGGTATCCTCAATGCAACACATCCTTTTTTTTTCTTGACTGTTTTTAATATGATTGTTGATGGATCCACGTCAAATGAAATCATTGACAATTTCAATGTTTTTGCCATCTATCTTCTTCACGTTGCCTATTAGCCCAGTGGTGACAATTTTTGTTTTCTTGATATTGAGATGTAATTTATATTAAAGTCTATTTTCTTTGGTGTTCTGCAGCAACTGTTTCAAGTGTTCTTCACTCTCTGTCAGTAAGGTTGCACCATCTACCTAACATAGTTGCTGATGAGTCTTCCTCCATTACTGGTGCCATATTCTTCCTCGCAAATTTCAGTTTCTTTAGTTATTTATGCAGAATAGAGATGTTTACTTGTTCTGTTTGGACACTGTTTTTGTTCTGTGTATAGGTTGCACATGAGTACAATTAATGTTCTGGGATTCCCATTCTTCTCAATGTTAGCAGTAATTTATGATCCACACAGTCAAATGCCTTTTATTTATTTATATTCTTTTTTAAATTAATTTTAATGAAAGTTTACAGAGATTTAGGGTTTCCACTCATTTATTGTTGTACTTTTATCCCTGCCCCCACCCCAATTCTGTCTTCTCTTTGAAAAGTAAAAGAAAATCCTTTCATTGTTATAGAATCCCACCCCCGGCGTCCACTCCACTATGCTGCTTTTGTTCTGGACTCATGTCATGACAATAATACCTACTCATATATCCCTTTTAAGCAGTTCTCTCCCTCTTCTGTTTCAATGACGTATACATTATTTATCCCCTTTCTTAGTCTTCCTTCAACCCCAATGGCAGTCCCATTTTACAACGTGGCACTATGCAATATTTGTCCTTTTGTGACTGAGATATTTCATTTAGCATAATGTCCTCCAGGGCCACCCATTTTGTATAATATTTCATGAGTTCCTAGCTTTTCAACGCTGTATAGTATTCCATTGTGTGAATATACCACAGCTTCTCTATCCATTCGTTTGTTGATGGGCACTTGAGTTTTTTCCAACTCTTTGCTATTGTGAACAAAGCAGCAATAAACATGGGTGTGCACAAATGCCTTTTAGTAAACAACAAAATACAAGTAAATATCTTTCTGCTTTCATCTGAGATCCATCTGATATCAGAAATCATATCCCTTTTGAAATGAGCTCTTCAAAATCCAGCTTGAATTTCTGACAGTTCTCTGTCAAGGTGCTGTTTGAGCCACATTTTAATAATCTTCAGCTAAGTTTTCCTTTCATGTGGGATTAAGCATATTTTTCAGTAATTTCCACGTTTTGTTGAGTCACCTTTTTTTGTGAATGGGCACAAACATGTATTTCTTTAATCAGTTTGTCATATTCTTTTGGCAGATATTGGTGAGCACTTTCAGGGTTGTGTCTGTCTCCTGAAGCATCTCGGTTAGTATTCCATCAATTCCTAGAGCCTTCTATTATAGCAATGCCATTAGCACAGTGTGGGCTTCTTCCATCTGTAGTATTGGTTCTTGATTATATAGTACTTCCTGAAATGGCTGAGTGTCAACCAATTCTTTAACTCTGTGCATTCCTTCCATTCGCTTTCAGTGCTTTCTCCATCATTCAAAATTTTGCCTGTAGAATCCTTCTGTATTACAGCACCACACTTGTGTTAGTTCTTTAGTTCTTTCAACTTGAAAAATATTGAAGGTGTTCTTAGGTTTAGTTTTTCTAACTCTAGCTCCTTGTACATTTCATTATAATACTTTTTTTTGTCCTCTTGAGCTTCTATTTAAATAATCTCTTCAGCTTTCCTACTTTGACAGATGGTTATTGCAGACCCTGGGACTATAGCCTTCAGTATGGATTACATCTCAACGTCAAGAAATATAAATCCTCACTGCTGGGCCATAGACAACATCAGCATAGATGGAGAAAAGCTTGAAATAATCAACAAGTTTGTCTTACTTGGATCCACAATACTCTTGATATTAACAGTCAGGAGGTCAAGAGATTCAGCAAGTCTGCTCTCAGGGACCTTTCCAATTACTGAGGAACAATGATGTTAGTTTGAGGAGAAAGGAGCACCTGATTCATGTCGTGATCTATCAACCATTTACTATGTGTCTGAGAGTTCGATAATTAATAAGAATGAGAGAAGATTTTATTTCCTTGAATTGGGATGTGAGAAAAGAATACTGAGTATCCTGTTGGACAGCCAAAAGAACAAACAAACAGAAGAATGAACGTCTTTGTGCTGTGGTGTTGGAGAATAGTACTAAATATCCCATGGCCCACCAAAAATCTAAACAGATATGTCTTAGAGAAAGTGCAGCCAGATTACTCCTTGAAGGCAAGGATGACAAAGCTTCATCTCACATACGTTGGGCATGCTCTTAGGAGAAGCTATTCCTTGGAAAGGAACATCATTTTTTGAAAGTTCAGCATAAGAGGGGAATACCCTCAAAAAGATGGATTTACACAGTCACTTTAGTAATAGGCTCAAGTGTGTCAGAGATGATGAGGATGGCATAGGATAGGACAGGGTTCAGATCTGCTGTTAATAGGATCACTGTGCGTAGTGCTTGACTGGATGGCACTTAACCACTATACCAACTCCTTGTTTCACTATCTTTTCCTTTTAATGCAAGTTTCAAGGTCTCTCTGACATTCATTTGGTTGTTTCTTTTCTCCTCTGTCCTTATTATACTTTCTTCAAGGATGATGTTCTTGGTGCCATTTCACAGATTGGTCATTTGTGTACACTACTGTGTTGTTTGGTCATTAGTGTACACTACTGCAAATCTATTCTTAAGATGGTTTTCAAATTCAATTGGGATATACTCAAAGACATATTTTGGGTTTCATAGACTTTTTCTTTTTTTTTTCAACTTCAATTTACACTTTCATATGAGTATTCTATGGTCTGTACCTCCTAGCCTGGTTTTGACTGCTGACATGGAGCTTCCCCAGGATATGTTTCCAGAGATGTAGTCAATTTGATTTCAGAGCTGTCCACTAGATGATGTCCTTGTATATAGTAACTCTTTATATTTTTTAAAAAATCATTAATAGTGAATAAACCTCTGATTAACAAAAGTCTATCATGTATTCTCTAGCTTCATTTCTGTCACTAAGTCAAGATTTTCTACCTACCTACCAGTATTTCTTTGTTTTCAACTACTGCATTCCAGTACCAATTATTATTAATGCATTTTGATTGCATGTTCAATAAATTTCAGACTGCAAAAATTGGTAGAAATCCTCA
Source organism: Elephantulus edwardii (assembly GCF_000299155.1). Classification (NCBI taxonomy): domain Eukaryota; kingdom Metazoa; phylum Chordata; class Mammalia; order Macroscelidea; family Macroscelididae; genus Elephantulus; species Elephantulus edwardii. Next base: position 4,658,832 of record NW_006399937.1, on the reverse strand, counting down.
GTTTCATTATCTTTGGCTTTTACAATTGCTGTATGTATTTTTCAAATGTTTGTATTAATTAACACAGCTTTATTGCATATGTATGGATAGTATTCTATCACTCAAGAGAATAGATTACTTCAGAATAGAACTTGAAATGCTCTTTTTTGAAGATGAATGCTAGATCATGTGACAGTCTGATTCGACGTGGCTAACAACAGCTCACTAATGCTTAATATGCCAGTTGGCATGCATTCCCTTTCATTTCTTTTACAACTTTCAAGTTTCCTAGATCCTTGCTTCTTACATTCTATGTTCAAATTATTATTGCATATTTGTGTTTGCTTCTTCTCATTTTGAGTCTTACACTATCACCAAATGAAAGTTTTTCATTGAGTGAAACTTTACTCCATACACATCATTATCGTAGGCTCTACTTTGAGGAAGTGGTATTCTCCAGTTGTACTGAGTGCCTTCCAACCTGAGGGGCTTCTCTTCCAGTACTATATCCAGCATTGTTCTTCTGTTATCCAGTGAGTTTTCAAAGTCCTTTTATTTTGGAAGTAGTTAGCTAGTCCTACTTGTTAGTCTGTCTTACTATGGAAGATCTACTAAAACGTAACCACTATCTTTGACCCAGTATTTGAATTACTGTTGACATCATAGCATCATACAAACCACCAAAGTATAGCAAACTGACAAAGGAGTGGGGGACTGATAACTATAATATTAAAATTATTTTTTTAAAAGGGTTGGTAGTTGACAAATTTGTTTTGGTCACAAAAAAATGATGTTCATATGCTAGAATTTTACAAGACCTATACCATATTAATTTGAATTTTTTTTCAATAAAGTAAGCAATTACAATAGTTGCGATCCATGCCAGTTGGAATCCACAGGAATAAAATCTATTGCATCTGTTCAAGGAAATAATGTAGCTCCATATCATAATCAGAACAAAGATGATGAACAACTGTGAAACAGATCATTACTTGCTTCTATGAAAATTCAGGGTGAAGCTGAAGAAAATGAAAATAAATTCAAAGAGCTAAATTAAAATCAGGAGTTATGACTCTTAAATTTAGAGACAATGCCAATAATGAATTTGTTATGTTGGGCAATAATGACCAAAACCCAGATAAGTATTGAGGTGGTATCAAAGACATCCTACATAAAGAAAAAAGTTTTATTTTAATATCGGTGCAAAGGAAAGAGCAAAAGGGATGTCAGAGGAGATTCTGATAATTGTCCAAGATTAAATGTAAAGAAGCTACATTATGAGGCAGAAATTATAAAGTAGGTAAATTGAATTGAATATTTCAAAGGATGACTCCAGAAGTGAAAGTAAGGCAATATAGTGAAATCTTCAAAGATCTGTAGCTAGAAAACAGAAAATTTTTCTCAAACTGAACAACTGAAGAAAATATCAAGTCAAGAGCTCCAATATTAAAGGATGCTATATGCATAAAATGGATTGTGCTGTGGAGTGATTTACATGTCATAGCAACCCCTCCATCAGGCTTCAGAGGTTGTCAATTTTCATGGAAGGAGATTTCTTCTCTTTCGATTTCAAACTATCTCAACATATTAGGCACTGTATCACCAGAACTCTACAAGAATTGGATGATATCCTTACATCAAGTATCCAAAAAGAATGGAAAGAATACATACAATCATTGTACTAAAAATTAACTGGTCAATATTTAACCTTTTAAGTAGGAAGCATATGATCAAAATTCAACGGCATTGAAGAAAGAACTTCAATCTACACCGAAGCTATTCACTGATAACCAGACTCCAAGAAATCAGATCTGGAGATGTGTCAATAAACATGTCACAATATAAAAGCTCCCTTGTCTACATAAAGCAATTTGGAAAATAACAATCTATGAGGTCAATTGTCTTGGATTAGATCCTCTAGAGAGGCAAGCTCAACAAAGTAAACATAATAAGAGGAAAAGACTCAAGTCCAATGGTGTATACCTGAAAAGACTGATGGATCCACGGCAGCCACGAAAGGTGTGAATGAAATGGTGAGGATGAGCTAGATGGGTTGGCTCATTTAGACATCCTTATAGGCTTGACTATCAACATTGCAGATGAAACTACACTTCATATATTCACTCATAGCAAATCCCATCAAGAGAATGACAACACTATACAAAACTTCACCAACAGAATGGCTGCATCAAAAGGGTCAAAGTAGAAAACACAGGCAGTCAAATTGACATTCAACTTCAACGATCACGTTAACTGTATAGAATTGATCAATGCGTGTACTGTCCAAATATAGATAATGCAACAGAAGATAGAAATTATCAGAAGACATCAGTAGTATCATATACAAATAAAATTGTGCTAAAAATAATTTAGTGCAACAGAGAAGTGGCAGACAATTAAACTTAATTTATAAGAGTTCTTAGAATGAAGACTATTGCTATTCCTGTCAGATTGATCTTAACTGAAAGCAGAGAATTCCAAAACATGTCTGTCTTTATTTTACTGACTATAAAAAGACAGGTGATTGTGTAGTTCATAACAATGTGAGTAAAATGCTAAAGAATGAGAATTGATGATCATTTAATTGTACTCCTGCAGAATTTGTATATAGACTAAGAAAAAGTCATGAAAACAGAGCAATGCCACCTCGTGTGGTTTAAACTCAGGAAATGTCTGCTATTTTTCTTTGACCATACTTACTCAATTTTTATGTTGAGAATATGAACCAAGATTTTGGACTCTAGTTGCAATACGTAAGGATGCTATGGGTAGAATATTCAGTGATCCAGGAAGCATCAAAAGAAGATAGAAGAAGTACTCAGAGTCACTGAACCAAAAGGAATTGGCTGAAATGGAAGAATTTAATCACACAACATATGATCAATGGCAATGGTAATGAAGGAGGAAGTTCAAAGTTCTCTGAAGGAACTGGCAAAAAACAAGGCCCTAGGAATTGATAGAGTACCAACTGACATATTTTAACAGACAGATACTGCCTTCAATGTGCCCACCAAGTTGTGCCAGGAAATCTGGGGGATGAGTACCTGACAAACTGACTGGAAGAGATCCATCTTTATTCTCATTCCAAAAAAAAAAAAAAGGTGACCTGATAGAGTGTAGAAATTACTGAGCAATATAACTTATATCACATGCAAGCAAACTGCAGATGAAGATTATCCAAAACTGGAACAGTACATAGACAGAGAACAACCAGAAATACAGGGCTGGTTTAGACGAAACCATGGCACCAGAGACATTATCTCCAATATCAGATGGATCTGGGCTGAAAGCTAAAAGTACCAAAGGAGTGTACCTGTGTTTCATTGACTATGAAAAGGCATTTGACTATCTAGATCACAACAAATTGTGGCTAACTTTGAGAAAAATGTGAATCCTAGAACACCTGATAGTGCTCATTGTGAAACTTGCACTTGGACTAGGAGGCAGTCAGAACAGAGCAAGAAAACACTGCATGGTTCAATATCAGGAAAGAAGTGCATCAGGGATGTGTCCTGTCTTCATATATTTTCAATCTACACGCAGAAAAGGTTATTCAAGAGGTTGGACTTTATGAGGCGGAATATGGTATCAAGGTTGGAGGAAGATTTATCAAACATCTACATTATGCAGATGACACAACCTTCCTCGCCAAAATTGAGGCTTACCTGAAGCGGTTTTTTTTGCAAAAGGTCACGCAAGGACTGTAGTCTTCAAAATGGATTAAAGTTCAACATCAAAAAGGCAAAAATTCTCACCACTGGGCCAATTAGCAGAACCATGATAGATGGAGGAGAGATTGAGGGCATTAAAAATTTCAGCTTGCTCTTGCTCAGATCCACAATCAACACTCCTGCCACCAGCAGCCAAAAAACCAAAAGGCAAAGTGTTCAAAGGAAAACTTTTGTCAAGGGTCTCTCCAAAGTGCTAAATAGCAATGGTGTCAGTCTAGAGACTAAGGTGTACCTGATTTGGGCCATGGTCTTTGCAATTGCTTGCTATGCATCAGAGAACTGTACAATTACTAGAGTTGACAGAAGAAATATTGCTACCTTTGAGTTATGGTGCTGGATAAGAGTGTTGGACATACAATGGATTGCCAATTGAACAAACAGGCTTATCTTAAAAACAGTGAAAACAGGCTGCTCCTTGGAGGCAAGAATTTTGAAGAACTATCTCACATACTTTGGATATATGGCCAGAAGGAATCAATCCATCGAGAGGAACATCAAATTTGGAAGGATGGAGGGGCAGCGCAGGAGAGGAAGACCCTGGATGAGATGTATTGACACAGTAAATGGGGTACTGGGGATAGGATTATTGGAGATAGTGAGACAGGCTCAGGATAGGGCAAGGTTCAGAGCTATTGTACGTAGGTTCATTAAAGAGACTCAAATGACATGACCAGTGAGAGTATGACTGTTTAGACCTTTACTAATAGCACAAAGGAGCAATCTTAATCTACAATTATGAACAGCACAAAACCAATTTCTATGAGGTATGAAATATCCCATACTCCTTTACTTCCCTCTATAAATCCTAACACCCACTGTGCGTCCCAGGCCTCTGGCTACTATAATACTTAGTCTGCTAATACCTTGCAATGGCTATATAGAACTCATAGGCAACACTCATCATGGTGGGTAGACGGGAGAATTGACAAGTTACAATTTACACTGATGTTGTTGTTATTGTTGTTAAGTGCTGTTGAGTCGCAGGCGATTCATAGCGACCCTATGAAGGAGAGTCCTCAGTGCTTCAGTGTCTCTCATCCTCTCTCCAGGTTCATAGGGTTTCCGGAGGCAAGCTATTACGGAAGTGGATGCCACTCCTCCTTCCAAACATTGACAATAGGATACAATTGTTCAGTCAGGACAGCTTCTCAAGCATACTGGCAGGTCCTCTGACTTTTGACCATTGTTACAAAGCTCTCTTAGTTTTGTGAATTATGGTGTGTCCCTTGCAGTCTTTCAGCAAAATTTAGAGATCTTCAGCTCTATTTCTGGTTCCATGTGATGGCGGTCCCCTGTAAGCTTTGCTTCACATTGGCCTCTTGTCTTCTGTTGTGGTGTCTTCATCTTCTGGAATCTCCACCTCAAGCAAGAAGCTCACACCACTTCTTCTTTCCTAGTGGTGGTAAGCTTCTCATTTTCTGCCTCTAAACATGTCAATTTAAGTCTAGCAGGCTGGCAATGCTAGCTAGTCTGACAATTAGTAGTGTACACACTTTGTTTTTGTATTCTACCTTGCCATGTGGTGAAAGTCAAAGCCAAAATGCTAGGAAAATAAATTTGAAAAATCATCCTATATCATGGTTATGAAGGTGGCCTCAGGATTGAAGGAGGCTTTTTAATAACTTAAAATTTACAGATGACACAATCTTGTTGGCCATAAGTAAAAACTACTTCAAATATTTACTGATAAAGATTAAGACTACAATCATCAGTGTGGAATATGTCTCAGCAAAGAAGACAAAAGTCCTCACAACTGAACCAACAAGCAACATTATGATAAACATACATTGACGTTTGTGAGGATTTCCATTTTCTGGGATGTGTAATCAATGTTCATGAAAGCAGCAGCTAAGAAATCTGATGATACACTGTTGTTGTTGTTGTTGTTAGATGTAGACTAGTTAGTAGAACACAACTCATAGCGATCTTATGACAGATCTTATAACAGATCTGAACCTTGTCCTATCCTGTGCCATCTGCATCATCTCCGACACACTTAAGCCCATTGATGCAGTCACTGTGCCAATCCATCTCTTTGAATGTCTTCCTCTGTTTTGCTGACCCTCTACCTTTTCAAGCATGACATCCACTTTAAAGGATAGCCTCTCCTAACAAAATATCAAAGCATGTGAAATGAAGCTTCATCACTCTTGCCTCCAAAGAACATTCTGGCTGCACGTTCTCTAAGACACAGGTTCTTTCTGCAGAATACGGGATATTCAGTACTCTTCTCCAACACTACAACCTACAAGTATCAATTATTCTTCTGTCACAATTGTCCAGCTCTCAGATGCATAGCAAGTGATGGGGGGGGGAACCCAAAACCAAAACACGGCCTAAATTAGGTACATCTTAAGTGTTTAAACTGACATCACTGCTTCTCAGTTCTTTACAGAGGTTCCTGACAACAGTTTTTCCCAACTCAATACATCTTTTGATTTCTTGACAGCTGGTACTAATGGGGTTAATTACGGATCCGAGCAAGATTTAGTATTTGACAACTTCAATCTTTGCTCCATTCATCATAACATTGCTTACAGATCTGATGGTGAGATTTTTTGTTTTCTTGATATTGAGATATAATCTATATTAAAACCTATAGGCTTTGGTCTTCTACAGCAAGCATTTCAAGTACTCCTCATTTTCAGCAAATAAGGTTATGTAATCTGTTCCACAGGTTGCTCATGAGCCTTCCTCTGATCTTAATGCCATAATCCCATGTTCTACTTCATAAGGTCCAGCTTCCACAATAATTGGCTCAGCGTACATATTGAATAGGTATGGAGAAAGAATACAGCCTTTTTTGATTTTCAAAGATAAGAAAATAGATGAATTTTGTGTACATTCATAGTCCAAAATTGACCGAACATGAAATCATAGTTCCTTAATAGTAACCAGTGATGGGAATGCAAAAAGTAGAGTCAAAGAAGAATGAATAGTAGGTGGAAATTACAGGCTTAGTGAAATAAATGGGGCTGGAGATTGAATAATTGAATTGTTTACATTAAATTGTTGATGTTGCTATGTGCCATCGAGTTGTTTGTGACTCATAGCGACCCTATGTACAAGAGACCTAAATGCCATTCTATCCTGTGCCAACCTCGCTGTCTCAAACACTAATTCCCCCCACTCCACTCACAGAATTAATCCATTTCATTGAGGGTCTTCCTCTCCCGCTCCATCCCTCCACTATCCCAAATATGATGTCCCTCTCCAAGGACCAGTCATTCCTTGCAACATGTCCAAAGTATGTCAGACGAAGCTTCAGAATCCTCGACTCCAGGGAATATTCTGACTTCACCCTCTCCAGGACAAACCTGTTTGTTCTCCTAGCAGTCAATGGTATATTCAACACTCTTCTCCAGCACCACAGCTCAAAGGCATGAATTCTCTTTCTCTCATCCCTGTTCATTGTCCAACTCTCTGA
>NW_006399937.1:4632889-4646350 GCF_000299155.1 Elephantulus edwardii | reverse complement strand
GACCAAAATGGATCTCAGAAGATTCTGGAAATTGCACAAGAAGCCTGAGAAGCCAAAACAAAGGGAAGAGATGCTCAAGTAGTAACAGTTAAAACAGAAGTAGGCAAATTAATAAACACATAAATGAAGCTCCAAAGTGGAGTAAGAAAGAATTAAAACTTTTCACTAATACGTTGTTTCTAGATGTTGTCAAGTAGATTATGATTCACTGTGGCCCAGTATCAGAGAGCACAACTCTCGGACGAAATTTTCTAGGCTGTTAGGTGGTTTCCTCCTCACAGTCTTTGCTGGGTTGATAAAATCAACCTTTTTGTTCAGGAGTAAAGTACGCCAACAGGGCTCCTTGTTGTCAATACACACCTCAAAAAACCTAGAAGTGTCTCATTCTACATTAAGACTCGGGATGCTTTTTCACTATTTAAAGATAAGAGCCTGTTTCTGGGCTACCACAAAAATGATGAAATGCTAGGGTGTGTGAACTGAAACATGTCTGCTGCTTAATGTCAAATTCAGGTAACTCAAAGGTACCATGTTGTTCTGTTATCAGAAACATCTTTCATGAGTAACATTTCTCATCTTTCTCATCACAGTTTGCTTTTGAAAACCCCAATAAGTTAATTTTATTGCCAAAGAAATATTTTTTCACCTTATTTTTAAGTTATTTAATTCACCTGTCAGCAGGTGCACTTGGATGTCCAACGCTCCTGATTCTAGAACGAATTCTCAGAGCACAAAATGGAGAAAGAACACTTGTAGTGTTAGGGGAAAATCTGTTTGTTAGAGTCTTACCTTGGTTCCCTGCGGCCCTTTTTAAAGGAATACATTGTATTTTGACACTTTATTGCTGCCCACAGCCCAATATCTAAAATGTTGTTTGTGGTTGTTGTTGTTAAGTGCCGTCGAGTCGCAGGCGACTCATAGTGACCCTATGAAGGAGAGTCCTCGACGCTTGGGTGCCTTTCATCCTCTCTCCAGTTTCATTGGGTTTCCGGAGGCAATCTATTATGGAAGTGGATCCCACTCCTCCTTCCAAACTTACATGATTATTAAACTTATTTATAAAATAAGAATTACTTACTAAGAAAATATGAACTGGATTCACATGTGTTATTAGAAAATGAGTTTTCTTCTCTAATTTTGTGTGTGAGAGAAAGATTACTTAACAAACGATCCATTATTGCCTTTACCAATGAGGGCTGTTAACCTGGATGATTATACACAAAGAACAACACATGTGAAGCACCCACAGCTCCCAGCTTTTAACCTTCTCTCCTCCCTCTCTGTTTCTAGAAGATTTATGAATGCTGAGCTGGGCCATGATCATACAGTGCTGAATAAAATTCAGCATGTGCTCTGTAAGTCGTCTGCATTTCTATAATGTATTGCTCTGATTGAACAAGACCAACCTGGGGGGAACAACTGGCATCAAGTATTCCCAGTGGAACATCACTTGTAGGATATCTCGTTTAATTGTATCGCCAAGTTTGCCAATTGAAGTTGCCAGCTGTTGCCCTTTCGTCCACTTGATTTTTGTTCTTCCAGTATTTATTACCATAATTATATGATTAATAGTGACAGTAGCTTTTATCAGAAATGCCCAGCAGTAATAGAGCTAGAAATAGATTGTTAGTTGGGCTTTCAGCACTAGTGGGCAGATTCAGGAAGGAGGTTGGCTACAGCAAAGTGCTAGAATACGTTAGCACACGAGCTGTAGAAAGACTGTCCTTCTATGACCCACAGTCATGAATGAAATCATGTGCAACTTAAAAGGCCTTAAACTTTGGCTGCTATTCAGTCCAGAGAGTTAGGTAAAATTATGCTGTAAAAATGTATTGTGAAGGCATTTTCAGTTCTTCTTTTCTGAGTCTTTTCTTAGTCTTCTTTTAATGTTCCTGTGCTCTCAAGGAAGTAGACTGACATATGACTGCAACAGTGATGAGGATAACACAGGATAAGGCAGGGTTCAGATCCCATATTCATGGGGTTAGTACGAGTCATACTGGAATCGATGGCCCCTAATAAAAATAACATGCTTATCTTCTCCCTTTTCAGCAATGGCTATGTTCCACTCCCAAGGGCTTCCCTACTATTATCTTGTTTTTGTTCAAATTAAATTGAGGCAATTCCTTCTCCTAAAGGACCTAATTCTTTGACAGATAGGAAACAAAAGAGATATGCATATATTTTCTCTTGTGGTTCCCTGCTGGCTTTTTAAAACATATTTTGTTATTTTTTTAAAGGAACATACATGGCAAACTACTAATTCAGCTATTTTCTAATGTATAATTCAGTAACACTGATTACAATTAATGAATTGTACAATGATTCCCATTGTCTATCAGTGTTCCTTCTTCATCGACTTAAACTTACTGTCCACCAAGATTATAACCTAATGTTTTGAGATGCTATTGTCACTTTGATTGCATATAAGTAACTCTTAAAAGAGAATATCATGCTCAAGGCAGAGATTTATTTATTTACTTATTTATTTTGTCTGTTAAGCAATAGGATTGGCACATTGACTGCAGCAAAGGGCTCACTTTTGTCAGAAATGAATGATGAAGGTGACACAGATTAGAACAGGGCTCAAAGATTTGTTCTTTATAAGGTTGCTATGAGTTGTACTCGACTTTACATAAAAACAAGAGGCAATGGGTATTGTTTGATTTAAAGAAGACTTCAGGGGCCACTTTCAGTTTAAAGTTTAAAGATAATCTCAGGTTAATAGTTTCAAGGGTACATTCAACCTCCATGACTCTGGGAAATAGTTTTTAAATATTTTTATAGGTTTTCTTATAATAATTCCTTTGCATTATGTTTCATTCATATACATTGTTTCATACAACCTTACATTTACATTGTGTTTCAGACAATCCTTCTATACATTCTATTTTACATTTTTTTCTAAATTGGTTTGCTTACAAAGTTTATATATATATATAGTGTTTCGCTCTATTCTTCATTCACATTGTGTTTCATACAATCATTCTCATGCATTATATTTTATAAAATCAATCACCATTGGGCCTTTCCCATCATAACCCTGTCTTTTCACCTGAATCTTTCCTATTTGCTTCTCCAGGAAATTTTTAACTCTACTTTTCAAGTTGATATTTATAAGTAGATATTTTTTTAAATATACACTTTTTACTTTATACTGGCTTCCTGACACAACTTCGTACACATTGCTTTTCACACTGGATCTTTCCCATTTGCTTTATCCACCCCTCCCTCCACCCATCAAATTGTGCAACCCTAGGGTTATGCCCCACAGCCATCCTCACCATTGTGCCCCCCTCCCTTTAGAGCCTCATACACATTTTACTAGTTAACTATTACCAAAACAATGTTCTTATATACAGTATTTGTTCTTATAAGGCTGAATTAGTTCAGTTAGCATAATGCTTTTCAGGCCCTCCCACGTAAGGTAGTGATTTACAAAATCATTGCTCCTGCATGCTTTCATTCTGTGAAGCATTTCTCAATCCATTCCATTGTGGTTGGACATTGTCCTTGCAATGGTGAATAACGCTGCTATGAACAATGATGTACAAGTCTCCATTTGTGCCTCAGTTCTCATTTTCTCAGGCTATATCCCAAGCAGTAGAATAGCTGGGTCATATGGAATTTCTACGTTCAGGGTTTTGAGGAGTGTGTCAGGAAGTGTAAAGATGGCAAAGGACTACAGGGTTCAGGTCTATTGTTCATAGGGTCTCTATGAATCGTACTCAACCTGACGGCACATAACAACAACAATGTTTGTTTATTTTTAATCTGTTGATGAACGTTAATGTTGGTTGAATGCTTGTTATTATAAATATTGCTGTAATGATTGCATTTTAGTCTCTGCTTTCAAATCTTTTGAGAATGTAACCAGAAGTAGAATTGCTTTATGAGAACTTTCATTCCTTCCCTTCTTTTCCAAATACTTTTGTATCCAGCCAAATAGATTAAAAATATGATGGCTTCATTTTTTATTGTTATGACAGGAGTCCAGAACAAAGGCTGCAGAGTGGAGTGGACTTAGGGGGAGGGATTGAATAACAATGAAGATGCTTTCCTTTTACTTTTCAAAAAGAAAACTGAATTAGGGAGGAGAGGTGGGCAGGGAGAAAAGTGCAACAATGAATGGAAATCCAAAATTTCGGTAAACTTTCATTAAAATAAAATAAAAAAAAATAACATGTAAAAAACAAAAATCCAGTCACCTTCAAAACCCTAATGATTTGGAGCTCCAGTATGAAAATTACAACTTTCTGTGACTGGAAGCACAACATTTTTATCAACCCTTTTGAAACAATGAATTACTTCCCTTTACTCATGTGTAATAGCCCCACCTTTTTTAAGTTTCCACGAAATTGCATCTTGGTGTAAGTGAGAGGAAGTTTGGTTAAATAATTCTTGCAATTGCAAGATCCCTCCTTAGGAATTCTAGTAAACCACCTAGATGAAAACCATATTATATCTGGAAAGGAAAAGCTCTCCATTCCCAATCTATTTCCCCTTTTTCTGGCTCAAATCTAATTCTGGATGTATGTGTATATATCTCTGTATTTTATATTAGAGAAAAGCAAAATGAAACAAAAAAGGAAAATTTCTATCTTTCCACTTTTTGGATAAAAAGTAAGGAAGAAGGCGTAGTCAATTGAAATAATGAAGACTTCAGGAAATACTCTTTTCTAAGTCTACTTATTGTATTAACATTACTTGGTTCAAAAAACTCAAACTCATTGCTATCAAGCCGTTTCCAACTCATAACTGATCCTCTACTGGGTTTCTAAGGCAGATCTTCATTCAGGGAGAGCTGTGGGGAGCAGTCTTTGGGGATCAGTTGAGCTCCTTATGTGCTATGTCATTATTTCATTCTTGTTTTTGCTGTTGAGTCGATTACAACTAATAACTACCCTATGAACAACAGATCTAAACCCTTTGATGCTCTTGCAGTAGCCACTGTGTCAGTCTATCTCCTTCAGGGTTTTCCTCTCCTTCGCTGACATGCTACCTTTCCTTGCGTGATACCCTTTTCCTAAGGAATAGCCTTTCCTCCACAACATACCCAAAGATTACTTGGTAGTAATTTGAAAAACTCTCTCAAGAAAATAGTACTTTAAAAAAATTGCTGGTTTAAACTCTAGAAAAGGTGGCTTAGTTTCCAGTTTGGCTGTACGAAATATTCAAAATAATAAATTGCTGTAAATTAAATGGTTGTGGTTAGATGCTATCCAGTTGACTTTCACTTAGACTGATCTATGAACAGAAGATCTGACCCTTGAGGGATCTTCCACCATCCTAATTATCTCTGCCATAATTAATCCCATTGTTGCAGTTGAGACTATTTTTTCTCTTTTGCTGACCTTCTAATTTTCCAGTTATAACTATCTCCCCCTCAAGGACTGTCACTTCCTGATGACATGCTCAAAGTATGTGAGACACAGTTTCACTTCCTTGTCTCCCCAATGCACCCCGGTTGCATTTCTTCCAAGATAGATTGGTTTCTTCAAATCCTGCAGCCCACAGGATTCAAAGGCATCTATTCCTTTTTGTCTTTCTTATTCATGTCCAATTTTCACAGGTATACAAAGCTACTGAAAACAGAGTGACTTGGGTCAGAAGTATGTCATTAAACTATTATCCTTGCTCTTTAACATTTTCAAAAATTCCCTGACAGCAGCTTTGTCCAATGCAACATATCTTGTGATTTCTTGGCTACTGCTACCATGACTATTGATAGTCAACCCAAGTAATATGAAATCCTTGGCAACTCCAATCTTTTCTCCATATGTCATATGTTGCCTATATTTTCAGTTGTGAATTTTACTTATTATTATTATTAATTACCATCAAGTTGACTCTACCCCATACTGATCATATGAACAACAGATGGGAACCTTGCCCTATATTCTGCCATCCTCATCATCTCCGTAATGCTGGAGGCCATTTTTATGGTCACTATGTCAACTCAACTGTAGATCTTCTCTTTCCTTACATCTCTACCTTTCCCATCAAGATGGTTTTTTCCAAGGACTGCCCTCTCCTGACATTGTTATTGTTATTATTGTTATGTTCCACAGAGTCAGAACAGACTTATAGTTGACCCTCTGACAGTTTTCAGCAGCAGTTAATCGCGTGGGAGGAGACTGCCCAACCTTCTCCCGCAGAGCTGCTGGTGGCCTCAAGTTAGGTGCCTTCAGAATGCAGTGCAACTTCTTACTAGGCCACCAGAGCTCCTAACAATAGACCCAAAGTTTATGAGATGAAATGTCACCATTTTTGGTGGGTCTTAAACAGCAATGGTGTTATACGTCATCTGGCAGAACACTCCCATATTTCAAATGAGGAAATTGAGATTAAAAGATGTTAAATAATTAGCTTCAATGCCGTATCAAAAATATTAGGCAGTTTGAAAGTCCAGCCCTGTCATTCTGTTTCTCAGGCCCATTCTATTATCCCGTGGCATTTCTCCTTGAGTAAACAATCCTTAAACTACACCATTCTGTTTTAAAAAAGAAATCATATACTGTTAGTGAGCCTCATTTCAGAATGTTCAATGATTACTTTTTTTTAAAAAGTCATGATTAGATTAAAATTGTTGGTGCTGTTATGTGCTGTCAAACAGGAAATAACACAGAGTTGATCCCTCTGGTAAGTTTTCAGAGGTTGTAATTCACACAAGAGGAAAGTGCCACCTTTCTTCTTTGGAGCAACTGGTGGGTTTGAACTACCTGCCTGTGGGTTGCCAGCACAAGTTCTTATCCACTAGACTACCCAAACTCCCTAAAATTAGATATATTAATATTTTGCTATTAATTACAATCTAGTTAGTTACCTACCCATAGTGCTTACATGTAAGAGAACAAAATGTTGCTTAGTGCCATTTCCATCCATTGTTGAAGGGATTTCATCAATCCTTTCCTTGAGGACCCTTTACCACAACAGGATGTCATTTTTTTTTTTTGTTTTTCCCAATAACATGTCCAAAGTAAGTGAACCAAAGTTTCACTACACCCAGCTCTAAAAGCAGTCCAATTGTACGCATTATTAACAATCCTCCAAAACGAAATAAAAAACCCAAACCCCTTGTCATTGATTCATTTTTAACGTCTATCAATCTTACAAATCTGAATAGAACTGCTCCAAAGGGTAACCAGGGCAGTAATCTTTATAGAAAGTGACTGCTACATCCTTTCCCAAGGAAAGGATCGTATATTTGAACTGTTGATCTTTCAGTTAGTAGCTGAACACTTATCTATAGCCCCACCATGGTTTGTTCTAACTAGGGGAACTAACTCATTGCCTGCAAGTCAAAACTGACACATAGCTGACCGTCCTTAAGAGTTTCCAGGGCTGTAAATTGTTCAGCAAGAAACTGACTATATTTCTATGGAGGAGCAGCTGGTGGATTCAAACTGTCAAAGTGGTGTAGCTTTTGAATTAGCAGTGCAACTCTCTGTGGACTCATCCACCTGACTCTCTAAGTGGTTCCTTCTTTACGGTTCCTTCTAAGGATCATAATAATATTTAAACTCATCTTGGAAACAGTCAGTAATCCTTTTCCTCTTTCTTTCCAAAGAAAAATACTCATTTGTGATAGAACTGCCAGATAGTCTCTAAAAATAAGGAAAGCTGGACGATAAATGACTATTTTCCAGAACATAGGTGAAGCATATTGGGTAGATTAATTCTCAGTTCACCTTCTCAGAGGAAAAGGACAAAACTCTCATTTACTAAGATTCTAAAGAGGTTTTTCAGGCCGGTCCCTAGTCAGCTTCCTTCCCCTCTTCGTTACCTCCCCCTCCCCCAACACACACAAACACACACACACACACACACACACACACACACACACACACACACACCGCGACACCACACACACACACACACACACACACACACACACACTACCGTTTGCTTGGGAGCATCCGTTCTCGAGTACTTAGGTCCGTGATCAGGTCCCAAACCTTTTATTGAGCCACAAGAAGACTTGGGAAACAATCAGCTTCTTCTCCTGACATTGATGTGTCTCTGTGGCACTGAGGAGAGAGATGGCATATGTGCTTATCAGGGAATCAATCTTGCTGCCTATCATTCTCTTTTTTTCGTCAGGAGAAAGCGAGTTAGTGCAATTACCTCATCCAGAGCAATTACCTCACGTTAAACTGTTTATTCTCCAGAGAAAGGTGTTTGGGAGCAGGTAGCACTTTGACAAGAGGGATGGATTTTTAAAATAGTACTTGTATCGATAGGAAGCGTGGGCAGTTGAGGAACTACTGGGAAATAGGTACGTCGCTTTTTTGTAAGGATCAGCTTGGCAAAAGGGGTCATATATTAAGATCAGTTAATTCTGACACTATTTTGGGGATCCACTCCTGGGAATGATGGTAAATGGTCTGACTACAGAGCGTAGGGCTCAAAGCCAAAAACTAGGGTGTGTTCTTGGCTCTGAGACAATAGTACCTTGAACAATCACTTCAGTTTCTCCTGTAGAGGAGAGAATAAGAGGCAAAGTAAGGTACTTCCAAAAGCTGCTGGATAGAAGTGTTGATGGTTGGAACCCATCAGACTCTCTGAGGGAGAAACTTGTGTTCACCTGCTTATGCAAAGGCCTTGAATTCCCATGACAGCTCTGCGCTGTCCCATAGGGTTCTTATGGGTTGGGATCAACTCCAAAACAGTAGATAGTAGAAATGAGGGAACAATTTAAAAAGTTTGGAGATTCTGGATTGATTAGGACAACATAATGGAAACTTGAAAAGAAAAAAAAAATAAAATAAAAATTACTGCACTCAATATTTTTTAAAATTTCACTACCTGTTAGTTTATATACAAATTTATAGACCCTCTATGAGATGGATTGATTCGGTGACTGGGGTAATTGGGATGGGTGTGTCAGAGGCAGTGCGATTGGTACAGGATAGAGCAGGGTTTAGAGCTGTTGTACATAGGGTCGCTAAGAGTCGCAAGAGACTCGACGGCACATAACAACATAGTGGTAATAATGAATTTGTTCTCTCCTTCTCTCTCTCTTAAATAATTTCTCAGGAATGATTTTTGAGATAGTACAGAAAAACGTAAGAGGAGAATCAGCACTGAAAAGGACCCAAAGTTAACAAAACCAAACAGGTTTCCTGAGAGCATTGGTGTTATTACGTGCTGTGGAGTCGCCCTGTGGCTCATACTGGCCAGCAGGTATGAAGCCTGCCCTGTCCTGAGCCAGTCTCACTAACTCTGACACACAAACCCCCTTTGCCCCTGTTTACTGTATCAATCCATTTCATCTTGGGTCTTCCTCTCCTGCATTGTCCTTTCATCCTTCTAAGTATGATACCCTTCTTCAAGGATCGGTCCCTCCTGGCCATGAGCCCAAAGTATGTGGGGTAGAGCTTCAAAATCCTAGCCTCCAAGGAGAAACTTGGTTTCACCCTCTCCAAGAAAGACCTATTTGTTTTCTTGGCCATCCACAGTATGTTCAAGACTCTTCTCCAGCACCACACTGAAATAAACATCCTTACGCGCTGCTTTGCCTCGAAGCGGGCTGGTGGCTTTGCTCTCACATATCCCGAGGGATGTACTCGCCTCCTCCAGTCTAGCTCTCGGTCTTCTTTCTTTTCTTCCCAGAGGGGGCTGCTTGTGCTCCTTCGGAAAACCTGGGGGCACGTGACGGTGCCGCGGGGCTCACCTGCGCCTGGAGCCCAGCCGCTCCCGAGGCCGCGCCGCCGCCGCCCCGCCCCGGCCCGCCCAGGCCCGGCTCATTGGCTGCCGCGCGGAGGGGCGGAGAAGGGGCGGCCCGGGGGTCTCATTAGCGATGCGGTCTCGCTCCTTCACTGGGTAGTCCAGGGCCAGGCAGCGGCGTGAAGGCTGTGAGCGACGCGGCGGGGACGGCTAGAGATTCTGCTGGCGGCCGTGGCAGCGGCGACAACCCCTCTGTGGGGAGCTATGGGGGCGCGCTTTCTCTCTGGGTGCCCATGGAGCGGCGCCTCGGAGCTCCTTGCCCCGCTGCCGTAAGGAGCGGCCGTGGAACAGTCACTCGCTAAAGCCCCGGGGATCCACTCGTCTGCCCTGCGTCGTCGTGTTGCTCGCGGACTCCCGGGCGTGCAAGAGGAGCCTTGCTCCGGAGTGGGGCGACGAGGATGGGGAGAGCGGCCGCCGTAGGAGCAGGCGGCAGAGGGGCGCGCCGATGGCTCGCGTGGCTGGGGCTCTGCTTCTGGGCGGCTGGGGCTGCGGCTGCCCGAGGTAAGCGCTGGGCAGACTGGGCAGCTGGCCTGGGGCGAGGGAGAGGGCGCGCCGGCCAGTCTACGCGGGACGCTCACGGTGGCACTGGCTTTCCAAGTTGCATCTTGCATCTCTCCGTGCGCTGAGGGGAGGGGAACAGGGTGGAAATCGCAGGACCTCTAAGAGGACCACTACCTCCCACCCTAACTTTGTGGTTTGCAGCAATGCTACAGGTTGTTGAGACCGGCCCCTGCCCTTTACACTAACCACCAGCTCTGTTTCCCATGCCCTCCCCAATTGCTGCAGATTGGAGTAGCCTCTTCATCCCAGTCTCGCTTTCTCCTGCTCCCTCAAACTCCTTCTTTACAAGGCGAGATCTTTAGGTGGCGCCCAGGGTGATGGCCAAGAGTTATTGGGGAGAGAAGCAGAGTGATAGGGAATCCCTGTAGGTGCACACTCCTTTTTAAAATTTGTATTTACTCCGTCCCCTTTTTCCCCCTGGGTGTTGAGGTAATATAACCCATATTGGGGTCCTTTTGCTTTGTGCTGAGTGTGGCATCCATCCCTTAGAGGACATTAGTCCTGGGTCCAGCACTGGACTTTGCTGCTCCGAGGCCGCAGGAGTGTCCGGAGTCTAGAGAGCCCTGTGCACTATCCCGTTTTAACTGCGCCTGCAGTGCCCACGGCAGCTCACCCAGCGCCTCCTCTATCTACCCTTCCTCCACAGAGGAGTGAGCACAGCCGCGCTGAGCAGCACGGAAATCTTTCTGACTTGAAGTCTAGAACCCAGTTTCCTAATTCCGGAGAACGCTAAGCAGAGTGAAATTTTACAACTGGTTTCAGCTCCACCTTGACGGAGGACAGGGAACGTCAATTTGAAAATAAATCCCAGGCTCTTATTTTGCAGATGCTTAAGAGGCAATTTCTGACTTAGCTCAAGTACTGTGGTTGTTTTACCCTTGAAATAATCCGTAACATCTCTTCTTCACCCATACTTTGCTCTTCTCCTTTCCTTTACGCCAACCATTAGTCTTAGAATATGTAATTGCATTAAATGACTTAGCTAACACTTGTCTGGCCAGAGGGGGAACAGAGCTGACCGCCTCACCTTCTGCTCTATATTCGCAATAGAGTTCTTAATAGACAGGAGACGAAAAATCTGGGAAGAGTAGAAGACTATCAGAAAAGAACCAATATAACCTCATTTTTATGAAAGCTAACAGTGTGTTAAAAGCAGTCTTGCTGCCCGGAGTGAAGAATGGGAGAGATCGACCTAGAGACAGAAGCTTTCTGGCTTTTCACATTCTATTCTGTGACTATTTGCATTTTATTTCCTGAAAAGTTTCTTTTTGCTTTTCCTTTTTTAAGAAAGGGGGGGAAATGGTGCAAGCTCTTTAAAAGCAGGATGGGCTTAAAAGAGTCACACTGATCGCCCCCTCTGAGTTATAGTGAAGCATGGTTCTTTCCCTTGCTGGAAGAAGCACAAGCTTCAGCCATTTAATTTACTACAGAGAATGCCTCATTGCAAAGTCAGCTCTGAGTTGTTGCTGTACACTCTTACCGGGAGTGTGGGTCCTTTATTTCTAAATGCATATTTAAGTGTCAGAGTTTTAACTTACTGTGTGGTGCTGATTACCTAACAGTGGCTGGCTCTATGTACTGACCTCCTTGGAATTTAGTTTCTAATGCTGTCTTGAAGCCAGTTCTAAACAAGAGGTGGGGAAATGCCAAAAGCTTCTTGGAGTGGAGTGACTGTGAAACTAAGGCTAGCACCTCTTGTCTGCAAGCTGTTCTTTAAAGGTCTCTTGGAAAACATACAGTATACTCTGCAGGCTAATTTACAACAAATGTCTCTCACAGATCAACACAAAGAGTGGAGTAGTAAATCTAACTAATATTTCCCTTACAATATTTTACTTTCTGAGGTATGAAGCCCATTACTCTTAGCATCTCTTAGACATTCTTCAAGAAATGAGCATTAAACAGCCTCAGTACCTGCGAGGTTGCATGCACCTGGCTTTGCAAAGCACAGGAAATGAACCCAACTGGAGTTTCAGAACAAATTGTGTTTCAGTGTTTATTCATGTCTCTTATCCCAAGAAGATACCTTGTTCTTTACAACCAAGAAGAGAAGAGGTGCACCCCTGGTGTTACTTGTTGAGTTCACCTACAATAATGTCTGGAATTGACCCTAGGTTGTTACTTAACCAAGTAAATTGCCTTTGTTCCAGAAACCTTTTTTGTGTTGGTTTAAACCAAAATAACCATTTGCTAACACACAGGATATATATAGAAATATACCTTTTGATTTGATGACAGAAGTTGTTTTGGTGTTTTTTTAACAATTCAGATTTAAAAAAAAAAAACACAAAACAAAACACCACATGCTCATATATAAGATGGTTATCCCAACTCTATTTTTACCTCTATCAACTTTTTTCCCTATGTCATTACTATAAAAGTCTCTGAAAATCAGAGGTAAACACTTGGGGGAAAGGACAACTGCAGGAACTAGTAGTTAGTAACCGTTCAAGGAGCAGTGTTCTGGCTCATTGTACAGGACCAGGATTGACTGCTTCATGTTTTTATTGCTGCCTGTTGCCATATTATAAGGAAAGATTACTGTATATTTTAACACTTTCCAACTTAAAAGAAGGCTGTTTAAAAGTCGTTCATGACCTGCCAAGTGCTAATTGAATTCCTTCTTCTGGCTGTCATACAAATCTGTTTTTTGTTCTTTGAAAATAAAGAGTACTGCTGTTGATATGATTGTCATTAGATGCTGCAGAAGATGTATCTGATGTTTTAGATACTGTACATAAAGTCTCCTAGTTACTAAGGCAGAAAAGATGATAAAGTCAGATAAACTGAGCTTTCAAGAAATTCCTTGGTTAAAAAAAATCATGGTCAATTAAATCTTCCCTACTATAACTACAGTCATTCATTACTGGCAAGAGATGTATGCATATAGTTCACACATCCTTAAATCTTCTTATCTGCTTAGTTAATGTAATTTAAAACTAGATAGCAATTTCTTCCTCAATTAATGACATTTTATCTCCCTCTCTCAATTTAAGTTTCTCATTATGTTCTCCATTTTCTCAAAAATTTTGTAGGGACATAAGGATAAAAGCCCTTTTCCCAGTTTTCCTCTTTTTTTTTTTAATTTAGGTTGTTTATTTTTCATTTCAATGAACATCTACAGAGATTTTGGGATTCCATTCATTCATTGTTGCACCCTTCTCCCCGCAC